>NC_051441.1:13405962-13429419 GCF_001649575.2 Kryptolebias marmoratus | reverse complement strand
GGGGGGGGGAGGAGAAGAAGAAGCCTGGCTCAGACAGCTCCGGGTCTGGGCAGATACCAACTGCAGACCAGGTTTACATTTCTCACCAAATCTTAAATGGCAAGACAATAAGGAGGGCACCGCTTTAAAAAAAAGAAAAAAAAAGAAAATGGTGCCAACCTTTTACAGTAAAAACATTAAAACCAATTTTATCATCATCAGCAGCATGCTCATCCTCCAATCACACAACCAAACGGTGTGTGTCGCTCCTTGTTGCTTTAAGAGGAGTGAAGCCGGGTCGGAGGAGTGTTGGCCAGCACAGGCAGTCTTTGAAGATCACAGCTGACACGTGGAGTGCTTCGCTATAGCTTGATGGTGCCGGTGGGCAAGCTACTGTTACACAGTCTGTAGTAGCGGAGATCATTCACGAGTCTCTGAACGCTTTGAGTGAACGAAGGCAAATCCTGGAGAAATGGGCAGGAAAAAAATACATTATTTGACACTGATGATTTTGGAAATGAACTCCAGATTCACAAAATCAGTTATAAAGCAAAGAAGATTGATTTCAAATCTGTTTATTTTCCCTTACAGAAAAATGGAGATGGGTTTAATCAAAATTTAGTTTCATAAGGTGCTTACACAAAAACAGGACATTTTACCAGCACTCCAGTATATATAAGTTTCCTTAAGAGTGCTGAACCCCCCCCCACCCCACTACAAACAATTACACAGACGCCTCACATGTAGAAGGTTTTTAAAATTTAGAAGTAAATCTGATTAAGAACTGAGTGGAAATTTGCTGCTGTAACCAGAACGTGGGTTTCATTTGTATCTGGTCAGCATCTGGCTGCAGATTGGGTTGAAAAAGGAGCTTAATCAGGTAACAAAAACACAGAGTCTTTTCCTGGGAAGGACTCTGAAAGAGTTTGATCAGCGCCTCCTGTATATTATAATACACAACGGGAAAAATGTCCGTCCTTACCTGTTCAAGCTTGAAGTTGCGCGCGAGAACAGCTCGTTGGTTGGTGTCCACGCCGTGGCAGCCGTTTAGGAACTCTGGCATGAAAACCGAGTAGAAGGCATTGAAGTCGACAGAGGCCATGTTGTAAATAGCAAGGGTGATTTCCTCCTGGAGGAGGTCGTGGCTTTTGTGCAGAAGGACCTGCAGCAGAACGTTGATGAAGTGGAAGAGCATCGAGGTCCGGAAAAGCTTCTGAAGAACAAAAAATAAATAATCACAATGTTTACAGTCATGCACCATTTAACCATCTAAAAATGCAACAGGTAAAACATTACATTAAAATCTAGGTGCATATTGAGCTGTAGATTTTGTGTACTCTTACTTTCATCGATAACAACAAATAAGTTTGATTGATTAAAAAGAAGGTTTAACAAAAGCCCTGATTAGTAATGTGCTTGACTTTTAAAATCAAAAGTACTGAAATAAAAAAGTGAACCTACTCTGGAATACAACTTGTGCTTGCTGTTCAGAGACTCCAAACAGGAAAGATTTTGCTTGAAGATGTGGATGTCCGGCTGCAGGAATGACTGCCCAAAAGCCTGAAAAGACGAGTCAGAAAATGAAGCACAGAAAGCTTTAAACAATCAGCTGCTCTAAGCTGCAAATGTTACTCTGAAAATGAATATAACTGAACTGAACGTTGTTTTTTTTAAACGGTTCATACCTAAAAATCTGATTTTTACACAAATTTTAGAGTAAATTCCAATAAACACGAAAAACAAAGAACTAAATGTGCAGTTATTAGTTCAGAGAAGTACAACAAGGACGAGTACAGGCGTATTCATGAAACGCACCTGCATGGCAGCTGTGAACTGGGCCTCATTTTCCATGGTGTCTTCGGCAGCTCCTCTTTGGACGCTCGTTAAGACTGAGGTTTTGAAGAAGTACCTCCAGTTTTGGTGAAGTATTTGGTATAACAATTCAAACATTTCTGCCTTGACATCCGGTGAGGACCGCTGTTAAAGAGGAAAGATTCAGTAACAATCTGCTGTCCAGGAAATCTGACGACAACAACAACAGGTGTACTTTTAGGAAGACAATAACAAAATTCACCTTAAAAGTTATGAACTCAAACTCTAGTGGATATTTCAACTTTGTACATTTTTGTGTTTACAGAAAAAGAAGCAGCTCTGTAGGCAGTACCACCAAAGTGAAAGCTTGTTTTGGTTTAACCCAAGCCAAAGTTTTAAATGAGCTGGTAATACCATATCTTGTATTATAAAGAAAGCAGATAAATTGGACATATGAAGTTATGTCTAAGTATGATATTTGTCTTTATGTCAGTTGTGCGTTTCAGTGCTGGTTCTCTGTAGAGACATCTACTGTTCAGGGGAGGGACTGCAGAAAATGTAACATCTAGTGTTGGTTTAAACAGCAACTCAGGAGTTTAGTTATTTAGTTGCAACAAGTTATCTCCACGACCAACTCAAGGGTAAATTCTGGCTACCACTTCTGGCTTTTTTTCCACCACAACCTTTCACAATAGTGCAGCACCGACTAGAGAAGAGGTTCAAAAGAAGAAAGCAGAAAAAACAAAAACAAAAAAAAGACAAACTTGTACTCCTCTGTGCTCTAACGATGCTGTAACTGTGCTGTACCAAGAGACAGAAAACCCATCCCCAGACAGAAGCAGACGTTCAGATTGAGAACTCACTGACCTCAGCCACGACTGGGTAAACCTGCTCCATGCACAGAGAGAGGATGCTGGGTAGGAAGGGCTTGAACGCTTGACCAGGTTCTTGCACCACCACCTGCAGGATTTTCAGGAACTTCTGCACCACCCTGCATCCGGCACTGCCTTCCTGCAGGATACTGGCTGCCAGCTGTTCCCTGAGGCAGGCCAAAATGACAATAACATGACTTAGCAAACAAGATAAGACGTGATGCAATACAAATGGTACTAATCAAAAACATTGTAATGTTTTTGTTTTTTTTTATCCTTACCTTGTGAACATGCTGAGGAAGGTGTGGATGATTTGTCCCGTAAAGGCAACGCCCATCTGGACTCGCAACGCTTGAAACAGCGTCAAAAAGAAGGCCAACATCTCATCCGTCACATCTGAGACAGAGAAGTGACCATTAAAAACTTGGCCGGTCACACGGTTTTTCAAGTCTGTTATTTTAAACTTGCTAATCGCAGTTAATCATGATGTAATAACTATCTGAGAAGCACAATTTCAATTAAAGTCAGCTTTAACATTTGTGTGAAGAGAGTCTGATGAGAGTCCAGTCTATATTAAAAAAACAAACTTTACATGAACACACAATTTTGTCTCATTTTTCAGTGACATTTCATTTAAAAAAAAAGGTATAAATGTCAGTCACCTCATCAATTTAAGCAAAATGAGTATAAATGTGTGTGATCAACTGACCTGGCTGCTGAATAAAAACTGGAAACAGGTTGAGCGACACTTGAACAGACTCCTGCAGACTTTGGTAACAGATCTGTCGAGATTTGGTGGATTCGCTCGAGATGCTGTCGACAATATCTCGGAGCACAGGCAGGGTTTGTTGTATCACTGCTTTCACTGGAGCAAAGGAGAACATCGGGAGAACATGGTTACAGGACGATTAGGAATAACTGAGACTGAAAACAGGTGGCATAGTTTAATAACAGGGATGACAAAACAAACAACAACAGGGAATCCTGACCATTATCCAGACCGGGCTGGCGTTGAGTAATATTCACAGTCTCTCTTAAAATGCGATACTGTCGAGTGAGTGCAGCCAGCAGGTTGGCGTGACTGCTGGAGCGTGACTGCCATTGCTGCTCGCTCTCTGGTAAATTTGGCCACGGGAGCAGGAGCATGTTGGACAAAGCCCTACATACAAATATGTGAGCCTGCAGGAAACACAAAAAAAACCCACCTCATGTTTCATAACAATAAAACACAATCTGAACGAAAATAATGAAACAATAAAGCTTTTTTGAAAAAAGTTATTTATCATATAAATGGAAAAATTCACAAACCAGTAGTACAGTGCAAATAAAAATAAAAAGAGTTACCTCCTGGGGAAGGCGGTGGGTGTGATTCTCTGTAGTAATCAGGTTGAAGATGTTCTGAACGGCTGGCAAAGTGACCATGAACACCGGCCTCACTGTAGATGTTATGGAAACCGTCAGATGGCACGCCGAGAGCAGCAGCTTCTCTGGTACCTGGAAATTTAAAGGTAAAAATTTAATCTTCCTGCTGTCTGTCACTGCTTATATTACGGTAGATGCTTTTTGAACAATGGCACCACTCTTAGAGCTAATAGCACTTTTTAAGAAGCCAAAGGATTACTGCAGATCGACGTCTGTTGTGTTCCCAGTGAGGTTTAAAGTCAAGTGTAGGAAACTTCTTTGTCAACCTGATGCTGCTCAGAGAGTACGTTCAAACAAGAACCCTTTTAGCACCATAATAATAATGCTGTTTCTTGTCAATAATTGTGTCATAAAATGTGCAAGTACACATGTGCCGCAGTGTCTCCAGTGATCTGTGTTTTTAAAAGGGTTAATGAAAATCTGTTAATGATGCTCATCTCTACAGGGGCTTGTATATGTTTTTTAAAAATAAATGCTATCAAATTATTTTTTGGTCATATTTTACAGTTCCTGTTCCAATCAAAGCTCTCTCTCCCCTCATTCACTCAGGAGAAAATGAAGAGGCAGAATGCTTGTAATGCATGCCGTCTCCCCAGACATATGATGTTGCGCAAACAACTTAATTTAAATGTTGTCTTCGCAAACAGCTGCCATTTTCGTGGTTCAACTCATAGCTACTGCTATAAAATTCATCATAAGAAAAACAAACTTAAAACTAGTTAACTAGTTAAAAATATCAGAAAAATAAGGGGGAGGGGGGTGCTGTCAAGATGAGTTCTAGTTTTTAAACACTTAACAATTTCTTCATTTAACTTCCTCCTTAACAAACCATTGTTGCAACAGCAAAACCTTTTACCACTTTGTCAAAGATAAAATTGCCCAAATAAATCGTTCTGAGAGAAATATCTTTTTCTTTTGAGAAATTATTATAGCTAGAGCTATCGAACAGTAAAAACATTTGTTTGCATCAGCCTTATGATTGTGTAATTATTCATGACTAAACAGCAAATATGCAAATCATATATATATATATCCCCCACTGATCTAATTCTGTGATCTGGTGTTGGTCTCGATGCATCTTTATTTGCATGTGTTGCTAACCAGCTGAATGTCTTCTGATTTCCTTATTGCTCTTCTTCTTCTTTTAATTTTGCTAGATGAAAAACAATTCTGTGGCTAAATGTTCATAATCAGATAAAACGCTGTCTTGATTAGACAATCACTTATGTTAATGGCACAAAAACCCCCTAAAAACAATGACTTTAGATTTTGTTTAGGCTCATAAATCTGATTGTAAAAAAAAGCTGCAAGTACGAGACCAGGCGCTGACAATATGGAGTCCTACTGTAAGAAAGAAAGACTGAATTTGAGGCCACCTACCTTGGTTGTGATGAGTGGGCTACTAGCATCTACTGCAGACGTGATGAGGTTGATGAACTGGCTCTGATTCTGACCGTGGACTTCACTGTAGAACTGAGCCAGCCAGTGAGAATAGGCTTGTAAAGCAGCAAGGGCCTGTGCGTGTCTGCAACAAACAAAAATACACAAAAACCATGCAAATTCACACAATGTACATGCAGATTGTATTGTTTATTGTTCAGTGTGCTGATGTGTTTACGACGGGTGTTAATTTTAATAGTCTGACATTTCTGATCAGCTCTGAATCTCAACAGCTGACCCATTAGGACCTGATACAACACATTTCATGCACTGGTGTCCAGAGGGCACCTGAAGATTTAACAAGTTCAACACAAAACAGTCTGGAGGTTTTTAACTCGGTGCCAGCAACATAATTATTCTGCAACTTCATTATGTAAAACATGAAGTTGCTCTGAACAGGAAGTAGCTACACCCTCGCGCTGTGAACTGCTGGCGTGGCTTTTCACAGGCTTTTATTCACGCTCCAAAATATTCAAATTTACATGACCCATTTTGTTTTTTAAGCTACTTCCACTCACGTCCACTCTGTTCTCGTTAGTAACAACATTATGGTGTTTTGTCACATAAAACTGCATTGATTAAATTTCCCTCTGAACATGTGATACTCACACGTCAATGAGGTCAGGCTTTAGAACAGAAGGCACAGCTGTCTCCAGGTCATACAGGCTGGTCTGAGAGCCGTAGCAAGTTACTTCAACCAGCCTTGAAGAAGAAAGAAACGCTTCATTATATTTCATATACGAACAACAACCACAAACAGAAATTAAATATAGACACTAAACATTCAAAGATGAGGGTAGCAGAGTGCTGACCTCTCCACCACGGCCAGTGCGTCAGCGAAACGTGCAGCAAAAACTTCTCCAATGAAATGTTCAGCCAAGCGTCCGACAGCTTGAAGCAGCGAACTGAGGTCCCTGAGAGAACAGTGAAGGCGGCGGCAGTCGTTCTCTGCTGTGATATTCAGCCTACGGCCTACGGGGGGGGCGGAAACAAACAAAAAAACGGTATGGGAAATCTCACACTAATGCTATAGCAGTTCCCTGAATCAATGCTTTAAACATGACTTACTGGAGCTGGTAGTGACGATAAACTGCCGCAAACCCAAGTATACATCCAAGTTTTCCTGAAGGACTGGAAACTAGAGACAGAAAGGACGAAAATAAGATGAAGCTGCAAAAACCTGCTGAATACCTGCAACAAGCAAACCTCGCCATGAAATAATTCAATTCACAATAATGTGAGAAATAATTTTATTTGGAATATTTTATCTCTTGCAATGTTGGAGGAAAGAGATGCATCGAATGCACAAGACAGGAACATCTTACTTTTGTAAGAAAACAAACTTTAAAGCCTATAAACAAGTAATAATGAAGAAGAGTATCTTTTTGGAGGAAGTGCGTTTAAACAGGAACCAACTGGAGCTGAACAGAAATCAAGTTCAGTGTCATGAGCTGCACGTAAATAAAAACAATGCAGAATTTACGAATTCATACTTTAATTATATATTTCAACAGTTTTTGATGCTTAAAAAATACCAATGAGAACAAAAACACAACAAAAAACAGGTTTCTATAAAAAATTCAAATTTATCCAGCTGGCTCTGTATAACACAAAATAAATGTTTGCTGCAAACTTTCTAATAAAACTCGTTTTATATTTAACACTTCTTTGAAGAGATGACTGTAATATTAAAGACCGCAGACTCACAGAGTTATAGTTTAACAAACAATGTGGCATTAGTTTGGAAAAAGCAAACAAACGTTAAAAAAAAAACAAAAATAAAGGATTCCACCAAAAAATATATAATTGTACGGTCATGCTGTACTAATAACCATCTAAGGTGTTGCAAGAAGTTTATCATGAAGATCAGTTTCAACATGACATCAGACAGGAGGAACAACTTGTCCAATGTTTGCATACTGTTTTACATTTTATTTTGCACTTGGAAAAGCTGGCTTATGGGCATTTTACAGATGCTGAAATAGTCTGCAGATTAGAATCTACTCAAAAATTGGAGAAAAAAAACCCTAAAAGCTAATTCAACTAAAAGTTACATTTTTAGTGTTTTATTTCTTACTTGTTGCAGACTGCAGTGTATGTATACTTAACTCATTATTCCACTGCTCTTACAGGTTTTAAACCACAATGTTTGACGGAGTACCTAATATAACCTTTGGGGTTAAATTCAGTTTGATACATAAAGAATATGAGGAAGTTTCTAAAACACACCAACTGTGTGGCGCACTGTTTTACTACACCCTACCAACCAATCAAGTGGTTCAGCGTCATCATCAGCAGTTGGGAAACTACATTACACAATAAATGTTTGACAGGAAACTGAGGTTTTAAGCAGCTTTTAAGTCAGAATTCGCAATATCAGCTTCAACAAATAAATACGGATAAAATTTATCGATAGGCTTACAAAATGTCCATTATAGCTTACCAGAGTAGAGAATGCATGGGATGGGAGCAGCTCCATCACCTTGGCAACCACCTCCAGACTCTGACGTAGGTACCTTTGCCACTCAGTCTGTTGCTATAGATACCAAATGATGGAGAACGTTCAGACTTTGAAGTGAAGGTTAGATGCGCCTTTGTGACGAGCGCGTGGATTTAAAGGGTTAACATGCAAATTAAACTGTAAACTTTAATTTCAAATACATCACTGCTACTAGGTGGAATATTTTATAGGTGAAAAAGACAATTTGTGAAATGTTTTTTTTAGGTAAAATGTTCTTACATCATCATCCAGAGTCTCATCGTCCAGCTCTTCCAACTGGGCCTGATTGTATCGGAACTGTATGCGATTCAGAACTTCCCTCAAAAGAAGAACTAAGGCATCTTTGTACCTGACAAATCACACAGGACTGTGTCACTACAGCAATTTCAAACAAACCAACGTAAAAGGAGGACAGCAGTGACTCTGCACACTTACCTATTAAGTACACTTTCTCTGTCGGGGAGCCTGCTTTTAATTTTGGTTGTTAGAAAATCCAAAAACACACTCCAAATGTCCAAACAAGCGAAGTATCCATCATGGGTGGGCTGAAAAATTCAACGAGAAGCAGGTCTGAATGAAATCTGTGATGATGAACAACTTGTTAAATAACACAATGACTGACGAAACCATCATTACCTGGTTGAAAGTGTATTTGAAAAGCAGACCAAGAAACTCTACAATAGGAAACTGAGGGCTCGACTCAATCCTCCTCAAGTGAACACTGACAAACAGGCGCAGAAAATCTGTAAACTTTTCCAGGTAACTGCAAGATCAGAGAGAAACCATTAAAACAAAACGTGACATGTGCATCTTAAAGTCAGGAGTTACTTTACAGTCTCAGCTGGTTGATGTTAATATAATTTCTCTAGATATTTCCTCTGGAAAGATGCTGCACCACCCTCAATGCCCCAAATATACTTTGATAACTGATTATCTCTACTGCAAATGGAATAAAATAAGTGTAAAAGTAAAATAATAATTCAATAATGCCAGTTTTGTTTGGGCTTAGATTGCTCTTGGTTTGTTTTGTGAACGTATTCTGGCAAACACCTATAAGTCAAATATTGAGATCTGAGGAGCTGAACTATTAAGACTGTAAATCAGGGTCTTGCCTTACATATTTGTTAGTTTCCAAATTCAGTTTACGGCTTATTAAAGAGACACACGGCAGTGCTAACACTCAAGATTTAATAAGTTCAAGCTAAACCCAGAACTACATTTATATGGACCACAGACATGGGATCTGTTTCAGTAAAGACAACAAACCAAAAAAAAAGAGGAAATTAAAAAAAAAGTTCATTTGCTCACTGGTAAAGTAAAGTAAAAAGTTAAGACTGCTGAGCAACGCGGCTGTCGAGAACAGCAGATGAAACCAGAATGTTTTGAAAAATGGACTTCTAGTAAATGCCAGTGCACTAAAATTAATTATAACCATTTTACGAGTATAAATACATCCTCTGACCTTTAAATACTTTCATATGCACAAACACCACTGTCAGTTTGTGAACTGAGAAATACCTCTCATCGAGTTCCTGTAAGCGGCTCTTGACTGTGTGAGCGTTGTTCTCTCGCGTCAGCCTTTGCAGAAGGAAGAACGTTTGCTGGAACATTCGCAGCAGGTACTCCTCGAAGTCCATTGGCACGCAGTTCTTTGACACCAGTTCATTGACACAGGTCATCGCGAGCACGCCGAGCCGAGCGCGATCCACCTTATTGACCTCGCCCTGCTGGCCGTTCCGCCCCTCTCCGTTCGCCATCGGCACGGTTCCGGGATTGAGCTGTCCATTAGAAGAGGAGGAGATCAAAGGTCCCGTCTTGGCTTTTGTCCGCAGGTCACAGCCGAAGCGTGCAAAGTGAAAAATGGACGCCAGCAGGGTGGGTGTAATGTTTGTGGACAGAGGGATCCAGCTGAACAGGTGAGCTAAACACTCCAAAACAAGACAGCAGAGCTGATGACTGTCGTTGTCCAATGCTGCCATGGGCTGACAAAGCAGCTTCGAGTATTGGCTGCCCTGAAACAAACTTCCCAGCAATTCCACTGAAAGGTTGAAGAAACACAAGTTGGTGGTGTTAACATACAAGCTGCTTGATAAAATACCGTAATGTCAAAGTTAAAAAATACAAGTATTATCTGCTAATTGTCTTCATTATTAAATCTTAGTAGTTTCCCGTAATAAAAGGGACAATGTGCTTACCACTTTCCCTTGAGGTGGGTGATGGAGGAGGGGTAGAAGCTATGACACTGTGCTTGTCCCAGTAGGTCTCTAAAATGCCTGCAAAATAAAAGAAGATGCTTACTTTCAAAAATAATATTTTGTTGCCAGTGCAATATACTTGGTGCCCTCAAAGCCTGTTCATGTCAGAAACAGAAGTTACAGAAATAGTTAAGAATAAGTTTTACCAGTCAACAGCCCAAGCACTGTGGGTACTTGCTCTAACAGCAGTTTACGCAGCTCATCTTTCCTGGCAACGCAGAGGTCTTCTCGAGGACAGGCCAGTTCCTCCGATGTGGTTTTCAACATGACCAACCCCAGAGGAGCGAGGGCTGGGGTCTGGATCAGCTGGAGGCAACATTTGAGAGTGATTTTTTAAAACGGGCCAATTAACTCCACGTCCCTCGAAACAATTCACTTGCATTGTGTTTACAAAATGTTTCAGAAATACTCCAGAGTGCCATGGGAACACTGCACTTTTTGAGGAACCTTTAGAAAAGCTCTTTAGTCTTGTTAAGTCAGATAATGTGTGGACGCAGCAATAACAATTGAATACATGCGTGCTTTTCTGACAGCATCTATGTTGCTTTTCTACATCATAAAAGGCAGCAGCAGAAAAAACAGTTTTTCCTGACAGACGCTCATTCACAACCTCCAAATCCCATTTTTAGCTGTGAGAGTCCATGCCCAAAGCGAGTCGTGCATGAGCAGAATATGAGCTGTGCTGTCATGTCTTTCCCAATCCTGTCTTCAGTAGAAAAATGCAAAACCAAGATACGCCATACGTCATCTGTCAGTGACCTTAGCAAACACCAGTCAAACTACTAAATGTCTTTCTAGCTCATGAACTCTGCAAGCAGTGCAATTCTGAATTACTGAAGACAGAAAGTTGCACCTTATAAGTCAGTCATCATTCCTTTAAATAAATGATGTTATATTCATTTTGTTTTCCACTGATCGTTAAAGATACAGAATTTTTTCTTTTTAATTTACAAACTTTAGTTTTAATGAAATACTGATGTGACATAAAGCCACACGCCACAAGCGAAAGGTTTGTGCATTTCATCAAACTTTTATTGATAATTTAAGCACTTAAATTATTTATTAAAGAAGAGTTTCACAGATGAAATAAAGTTTACTTAAAACTTCTTTTTGTCGAGTGCGATCACTTAAAAAGCAGCATCACCCCAGTGAACGTGTTTGGTACGGCAGAAGCTGTGGTTTTGTAGGCTTTGTCAAAAGCAGCTTGTTCTCAAGACAGCTGGTGTGACACAACATGTGACAACCCTCAGCAGACAATCACCCTCGATTCGAAATCATGTATTAGGAGAAAGAAAATACAGCGCTTACCTGGAGGGTGTTTGTGAAGAAATCATGGTAGAACATAGGCCAATCTTGGCGACCGATGTCTACAATGACTTTGCAGAGTTTGTTGCGGATAAAATAGGGCACGGATTTGTGCTGAGCGAGCAGGAGCTTTGGCAGACAGCTGCGGATCTCCATCTTGTCTTGAGAAGCTAAACCAATCCACATTTTGTTCACCAGGTTCTGAAAAACAACAACAAAAAAACCCAGTTTTCAAATCTGCTTGAAGGAGACTACATACTTACACACAGCAGCCCTCACTCATCTGTTCTGTAAGTAATTAATCTGAAGAAAATCAATTTGAAGATCACTCATTCACCTAAATTTAGGCATACAAATATACATCAAAACAGAGTACGTCTTCTAAAGTAGTTTTATTCTTACAAAGTAATAGTTTTTAGTTTTTTAAACCAGAATGAATGCAGGAAACCGAAAGTGTACACAGGAAATGCACATAAAACAAATTCACATAGCAAAAGACATCTTCCTGTCTTCTTTGTGTATAACTCAATATATATATATTTTTTTACTAAACCATTTTCAAAGCAGAAAAGTACTTTGAACTTCTGCCTCCCACAGGACTTACTTCAAATACTGTGAGACTGTACATCATCACATATTCATTCCGAGTATTGGAGAGGAAGAACAAGCAGTGTCGCCACGCTCCGGTCTGCTGCACAAAGTTATTCAGCAGCTCCTCTGCAGAAAAAAAGGAAGCAACCATGAGATCTTTTAGAAGTACGACACCGTAGTACTTCACAGACAGACAAACTGAAAGTAGTGCGTAGCAACACAGGAAGTGCATAGAAATACTAAGAAAAAGAGCACATATCAAAGAAACACGTTCAACTCAAGTTTACTATTTGAAAGGAACAACCAGATGTACGCTGCAGTATTTTCCTGTGTACTGTAAAGTGTTTTTCAAGCTCAAAGTTAAAGTTAGATAATGGGCAACTACTAAAAAACTTCAATAAGATTAGCATCACATAGAAAAGCCTTAAACCATTTTGAAAGAGAGGCTTTATTTCTATTATAGTTTTTACACAGGAATAAAATACAATCTATACATTTAACTGTCAACATTTTGAATTCATTTCAGCTTTGTTCATTGGTGCCAGCCAAAGGTGCCGACAGGAAATGAGGAGGACGAATCAACATGCGACAACGGTTTAGATGGTCTAGATTCAAACAGCTGCTGACAGATCACGTGATGCCACATCGCTGATCAACCTAATTTCATACATGAACTCCTTTTTCCTTGAAGAAATATCACAGACTAACTTCTCTACCTGAACTAAGCAAAAGCAGGGATATGCAAGATACGTTAACTAAATTAACTCCATGTCCTGGAGGTGAAAAATGTTATAAGAGCAAAAAAAGCAGCGTCTGACAAACGACATCAACATTTTTTGGTGTTAACAGTGTTACGTTCAAGCTTCCTTCTCTTTGAAGATTAAAATTTTAGCAATTACTTAGCTTCTTGTAGAGCATTTTATGGTATTTTTTAATACATAAGGTTATTTAATTACTTATGCATTTGAAAGTAGTAATATGAGTCTGACTGGAGGTGAGTTTTTCATTTTATTTCAATGTTAAAACATAAAAGTGTAACTAAATTACATGCTCAAGTGCCCAGACAACTACAAACACAACTAATAGTAAAGTCACACAAGCTTAATTACTCTTAGGTAAAGAATTATGGTTGACGCAACCAAAATACAAACTAATAAAAATTGTTATGGCACGAACAAGACTGTCCGAATCCTTATGTTTCACATACTAACGCTGTTCATTGATTGCTGGAGAATGAAAAGCCCAGTACTAGTGAACCAAGTCAAATTTTAACCTACCTATTTCCCTTTTCCGCTCATTGGTTGTACAGCTATGAAAGAACTCCGTCATCAGGTTCTCCAGCGCACGCAGAGACGCCTCCTCTGAAGCCTGAGCAACAGTAAAATGTTAGGTTAATAACACGTACAACAGCTTGATTATGGGGTAATGTACAAAACAAACTACTAAATGCTGTACATCTATAAGCATTGAAAAAATGACACCTTTGGAGTTGACAGAAACTCTGTACGAACACCTTGTTCGTGCACAACAAAAAGCATTGTAGCATAGTATATTAAAAACAATTCTTATGGAGTCCTTGCAATAACAGGGGAAATCTAATAACATAAGAGTCTGCAGGCACAGATAGATACAATCTGTAGCTGAACAAAAAGAAACCCTCCTGTCCTTCACGCATGTCTATACCTGCAGACTTCATTGTCTCCCTCTCAACAACAAGCTCACAAGAAGCACCGCGGATCGGCATCTTTGCACAACCTCTTAGCTTCCACAACCCGCCATGTAAAAGCTGCGGTCTGCATTTCTAACACGAGGAAAGACGAGCCCTTTTCGGAAAACACGGTCGTGCCAAATCGACCCATTTAAAGAGCGGGTCCCTGCGTGGCAGGCAGGCAGGCGGGCTTGAATTCCTCAAATAAGCCACGACTTGTCGAGGCTCCACAATACCCACAGCAAATATTCGGTTTTGTAAGATGAGCGCCCTGCCTCAGCTGCCACAGCGAAATGGCTCGGAGCTGTCAGCCACCTCGATCCGTTGGACGGTTTAGCGGCCGCGGAGGTCCAGGACGTGTCCCCGCCCCTCCGCCCGGACACTTAGCTCCGAGCTGGCCGTTCATGTACTCCTCTGATCGGGCGTCAAAACGACCCCGCATCGGGGAGAAAAAAGGGAGGAAGGAAGACAACACCTGAACGGCAGACTTTACTCACCATGTTCGGTCTGGCCCGGACGCTTTCCTCGGTGCTGTCGGTTGCTGGTTAGTTACCGTTAGAGGCCAACATGAGTTACCTCGGCAGGACGGGCTGTGCTAACGTTAGCCAAGGTGCTGCTGGTAACCGCAGCAGACGGTCTTCATCGTGGTCTGCACGGTCGAACTCCGAATACGTTCACAGGGCTCGGCTTTGCTTTAAACTACAGTATGAAAACGCAATAAAAACATATAATTTTCTTTCCTTTTCACCTTGCCGGAGTTAAACGCCACTGTCAGGCACAAAGTGGCTGACCGTCGATACCAGCTATCTCAAAAATAAGATGATAGGTTCACAGTTCAGTCGTGGTCTTGCTTTTTTGTAGAAAATCCAGCTAGCTTCGTCTCTTTCAGCGCCGGCGAGGAGCGAGGCATTGATTAGCGTTCAGCGTTTGCCCATTTCGACGCAAAAACACCTCGCTGCTAACGCTGTAGCGGATGGCTAAGTTGTTAGCATTTCTGGAAGGATGAGGACATGATTTTTCGGTAGCTAGTAGATCGTGTCAGCCGCAGTCATGTTTCTGTTGCTCAACCTGTCTTTAGAGTTAAAAATATCCAAGCAAAGTATTCAACATTTCTATGATAAAACTATATATCACTACGCACGGTGGTTCCTGTTATTTTTTTTTTCATTTTCAAAGCTTTGGGCGGCTCAAGTCTACAGCTAGCTGCAGGTTTAGGGTCTGATTCGCAACTTCCTCTTTCGACACAACCAACCCAATCAGCTTGTGGGAAGTGAATGACGGCTGGAGATGTGACGTTCACGAACGATCCGAATCTTTTGAACGGCTCTTTATCGCAGGCTGTAAAGAGCCGTTCACTTTTGTTTTTTACCCCCTCCTAGTGTTTACTTCTCAGATGCAGACAGTTGTGAGGAAATGTGGCAGCACAGGATGAGACTGTGTCCCTGTCTGCTTTTGAGACGTCCTCTTCTCAAGCAGAAGAAAGTGAAGAGCTTCCATCCCCTTTTGCCAACATTCCTGCTACCAACCCACTTTGGTGTTCTTGTGGACAATGCACTGGTATACACACACACACACACACACACAATATATATATATATATATATATATATATATATATAGTGTGTGTGTGTATAAATGTATATAGGTTCATTACCCCCCGAGTCCCTGTATAAATACATTAGTGTGTATATCAAAATCAGTTAAATGTGAATGTTTGCGCACTTTATTCAGAAAATCCACATTACATCTACATTTCAGTATCTGGTTATTACAGACACAGATTAAATGTTAAATGAATATTTCTATATTTATCACCACAGTAATAGTGTTACACACGTTAGTAGCTTTATATTGCTCTGACGGCAGAAGGGGCCTTCATTAGATCTAGAAAAAGATGGTTGGAAGAAGGGGAGCAAAATTCTGCATACTTCTTTGGATTATAAAAGAGTCGATCTAACTCTAACACCATACACAAATGTTTGCAGTGATCCTTGTGAAATTGCCTCCTTCTCTGCCAACTTTTATAAATTATTATATAGCTCATCATATAATAGTGAGGATGCTGCACAATTATTTGATGCTCTTCCAAATCTTAAAAAATTGATGAAAGTAACAGACTTTACTGTGATCAGGCAATTTCTCTACTTGACATTTCAGATGGTATTAAACACCTGAATCTAAACAAATCTCCAGGGGTAGATGGCTTAAGCTCTGAATTTTATTAATTATTTTCCAAACAGCTGGCTCCTTTCCTTTTACAAGTATATTTGGAAAGCTTTAACAAGGGGACACTCTCCGTTACTCTCACTCAAGGCCTTACTACTCTAATTCCTACACCAAAATAAGACACTCTTCTGTTAGATAACTGGCGCCCCATCTGTCTATTAAATAATGATCATAAAATCCTTGCTTTAGTGCTGGCTAAACGTCTTAAAAATGTTTTAGATGATATTATTGATGAAACTCAGTCAGGATTTATGAAAGGACGTCACATATCTAACAATGTTAGATTAGTCCTAGACATAATAGATTATTTAGATTTAATTGAAGATGATAGTTTTATCTTATTTCTCGATTTTAAAAAAGCTTTTGATTCTGTAGAACACAACTTTCTATTTTTAGCTCTTAAAAAATTTGGATTTGGTCCCTTCTTCATTAAAGCCATTTAAACTCTTTATGCTAATGGCAACAGTGCTATCAAATTAAAATCAGGAGCTTCTCCTAGATTTCAGTTACATCGAGGCATCAGGCAGGGGTGTCCTAAATCTCCATATCTCTTCCTCCTAGCTGGCCAACTTCTCTCAACTCATCTGGGGGCGAGTCCTTTACAAGGTATCAATATTGCAAACAGGAATCTGCTAATAAGTCAACTAGCAGACCATACTACACTTTTTTTGCGTAACTCAGAACAAGTCCCTCTAGCTCTTGATATTATCCAGACCTTCTCTAGAGCCTCTGGGTTATCCTTAAATGTCCATAAATGTGAACTCTTTGCTTTAAAGGACTGTAGTTTATCCTCTATTAGCACCATTCCAATTAAACAAAATGTTGTATACTTAGGAATCACTATTACCAAAAATAATAAAAGCAGATGTGTTGAAAACTTATCCCTGCTATTGACAGAACAAAAAATAAATAAATAAATAAACCACTGGCTGCTTAGAGATTTAACTCTGAGGGGAAGGACACTTCTATCCAAAGCAGAAGGCCTCTCTAGCTTAGTTTACTTGGCCTTTCTTCCGTTTGTAGACAACAGCACCTGTAAACATATTGACCAGATGTTATTCAATTTTCTTTAGAAGCACAAAATTCATTATATTAAAAAATCTGTTATCATGAATCCAAATGATAATGGGGGGTTAAATTTCCTGGACTTTTCTACCTTAAACAGTACTCTAAAAATTAGATGGATAAAGCAACACCTGTTATGTCCCACTTCATGTTGAAACTTCATTCCTAATTATATATTCTCTCATTTGGTGGGCTGGACTCTCTCTTACTCTGTAATTTTAATCCTGAAAAATCCCAGTCAAACTGTCCACATTCCACAAACAATGTTTGCTATCTTGGTTACTGATCTAGAAGCACAACTACTCTCCTCACAAATATATAATCTGGCATAATAGAGATATTTTATATAAGAACAAGTCCCTCTACATTGACAACTGGAAAAAAAATAATATAATGTTTGTAAGACAGCTATTCAATAATCGAGGGTCTTTGTTCAGTTACAGTGAATTTATATCTCATTTTAAATTTCCAGTAACTGCTAAGGAATTTGCAATTGTTTTTGATGCCATTCCTTCGGGCCTCATTATGATTATGAAAGGCATCATCAGTCAAAAACCAGATCCTACCTCATACAATTTAATGGATACTGTTGTTGCTAAGACTTGTCTGGTGTCTACTTCCAATAACAAGAAAATTTGTTCCCTTTTTCAACAGCAAATCATTTCTCAACCCTGTTTTATTGGTTATTGGAATAGGTACATGCACAGAGTTAACTGGAAGAAGGCTTGGACTCTACCTCACAAATTCTTTGTTACAAATAAAGTTAACAAAGTGTCTTATAAACTCATCCACAGATGCTACCCTACCAAGCATTATATGTGCAGATTTAAAAAAAAAAAAGTTGATATAATGTGCCCTTTCTGTGCCGCTCAGGCTGAAGACATGACTCATTTGTTTTGGAACTGTGTCCATACCAAAAAACTCTGGGATGGTATCAGGAGACTTAAACTTGTCATTTCTCCACAAACTCTTCACAGTTATGAGACTGCTATCCTTGGCTTTACTGCTTTTGACAAAAAGAACTGTGACTCCTTCTTTGTCATCAACCTCATTGTACTTCTTGCTAAATATTATATCCACAAATGCAAGTTTAGCAACAATAGTTTTTTTTCAATCTTCATGAAAGACTTGAAGTGGTACTATCAACAATTGTCTCATCCAATAATTCAAAAGCCATAAAAACTTTAAATTTATTACAGAAATTTAACATCTTGTGACCTGTTGTTATTAATTTTCTGACCCCCCTGGCATACTCACGTTTTTGTTTTTTATTCTTTTTGTTTTCTTTCTTGCTATCTGTTTTTGCTTTTTGACTTTTGTTGTTGTTGTTGCTTGAATTATGTCAATGTTTTGACTTTTGCTAATAAAGAACTTTTGAACTATATAAAAAAAAGTAAAAGGACGCGTCCAATGACTTATATGGTCCATATAAGTCATTGGACGCACCTTTGCCTACGTCACCACGTACGGCGGCGCACTTCCTGGATCCCATGTTGTTGTAGCTATTAATCGCTAGCAGCATTAGCATTGTTAGCTGTGTGTGTTTGTCGTGGTTTATGTGTCGGTTTGGGTGTGTGAGGTGAATATTTGAGCCTCTGCAGTAACAATGTCTTCAGTTCAGTCTCTGAGAGAGTTCATCAGCGAGCGACTAACTGCTGCTGCTGAAGAAATATTCACAGAGTTTGAAAAAACCATCGTCCAGTACGAGGAAGAGATCGACCGTCAGCGCAGACTGCTGGATATCAGCTGGAAACCACAGATATACCTCCACAGGATAGAACTCCCACAGCAGAACGTCTGGAAGGAGAAGAGGATTCTCACTGACCAGCAGCTCTGTAACCAGGAGAGGAACTCATGTTTGGACCACGAAGAACCGGAGCCTCCACAGATGATGGATGACCATGGGGAACAAGAACCTCTGCATGTTACGAAAGAACAGGGGGAACCAGAATTTCCACAGATGAAAGGGAACCATGAGAATCCAGAAGTTCCAGACAAAAAAGAAGGCCAGGTAAAACCAGAAACTCCTACTTATAAGGAACTAAACCACTTGAAACTAGAACCAAACGAGGACCAACTCCTGTATCAGAACTCTCTTGAAGCAGAGAACCAAGATCAGGAACCAATCAGGAATGTAGACCCAGGATCCAGCAGAGATGAAGAGCTGAAGCAACATAAGAGACGTCCACAAACCAGAGGTCATCGAGACAATGTAGACAGTCCAAAACTAAAGAGAGACCAAAAAAAGTGTTTTTTGTGTGTGACATGTGAAAAACAATTCAGTGTGAAAAGAACTTTAACTGTTCACATGAGAACTCACACAGGTGAGAAGTTTTTCTCATGTCATTGCTGTGGAAATACATTTAGTAAAATAACTAATTTAATCAAACACATGAAAACTCACCCAGGTGAGAAGCCGTTCAAGTGTGAGACTTGTGGAAAAAGCTTTAATCAAAGATCTGATTCAGTCAAACACATGAGAATTCACACAAGTGAGAAGCCTTTCAAGTGTCAGACCTGTGGAAAAAGTTTTAATCAAAGATCTGATTTAGGCATCCACATGAGAACTCACTCAGGTGAGAAGCCTTTCTTGTGTCAGACCTGTGGAAAAAGTTTTAATCAAAGATCTAATTTAGTCAGCCACATGAGAACTCACACAGGTGAGAAGCCTTTCAGGTGTCAGACCTGTGGAAAAAGGTTTAATGAAAGATCTGATTTAGTCAAACACATGAGAACTCATACAGGTGAGAAGCCTTTCAAGTGTCAGACCTGTGGAAAAAGTTTTAATCATAGATCTAATTTAGTCAAACACATGACAATTCACAGAGGTCAGGAGGTGTGATCTTGTGACTCTTGTACCTTTCTCAACTCTGAGGTACACTAAACCTCCGAGTTGAGAAGGTGGAGTCGTTCCTCATCATTAAACTGTAGTCCACCAGAGAGAAAGGTTTGTTTGAAAAGTTAAATAAGATTAAAACCATCGCTTTCTGTTTGAGCTGTTGCCCAGTTTACTCAGACTTGTATAAAATGTTATCCCTTTAAGACAGTGGCATTGTGGGTAATGTAGTTGTGAGTTTGGTAAAGTAGGATTCACCAGAGGAATGTGGGAAAACAGAAATTAGGTATTTAGAGAAATTCAACTTTGAAAATATTATTATCTAGATGTTCTTTTATGGTCATTGTTTACAAAATGTTCCAGCAAATGCTGAAAAAGTATTATTTTTTATTTTTATTTTTTTGCCGCTTGTTTGGCACCAGTCGGATTGTGTTCTTGTTTAGCTGTCCTTGTTTTTTTTTCTTTCTAGAGTTTAGAAATTAAATGCCTTTTTTCTAAAGTGATGAGGTATAAGACTACAGATTATGCTGTTTGCCTGAATCAGTTTTGTTTTTTTTAGTAAGTTTGAACTGTTTTAGACTGTAAAAACTTTAAACATCTGTTAAGTTTCTCATGCTTTTTCTAAAATCAAACAATAAAAGACAAAAGTGTAGTGATCTGAAAAAAAAAATAAAGCTATTAATCAATATCACGCGCAAAGACTTTAATGCGATTTTTTTTAAAAATGTTCCTAAAATTGAAGCGCAGACCTGTATTAGAGATAGGACGAGGTAGCACAGATCATCAGAACACCGCCACTGTCAGTGCCATGGACTAATCGTTGAAAAGAGCAAGTGTTTTGAACGGCTCTTTGAAAGTAACTCATCTGCAAGATTCAGATCCCTTTAAAGAGCCATAAATCCCTTCTCTGTTGACCGCAAGTAAGACACCATCTATCTGCGGTTAAATCTTTCACACAAAACTGCACGGTGTACAAAAACGCCACAAAATATGAGTGTCCTAAAAGGTTAGAAAAACAGAGTTAGAATGGGCTCACCGGTGAGATTACTTATTAACTGAGCTACAATGACATATTAAAAACAAGAGTCAAAGTATGGGTGACAAGTATAAATTTATTGTCAGACAAAAGCAACGATCTTTACATAAAGTATGATTTACAGCTCATTCAAGGTCAGTCAATGTGCATCAAAGCTATCTGTCATAAACAAGATGTATACAGATAAAAGAGATAAGAACAAAAAAATATAATTGTTTACAGACTACAGAACCCTATAAGGTCTGTTGGTATGGTATAACTGTAAGGATAACAAAACTACACATTGCCTTTGACACAAATGCCAAATTTTTTTTTCAAACTTCAATCTTTTCAGGCATTAAAAAACAAATTAAAGTTTTATGCAATTGAGTAGGTAAATTCAAAAACAAACTTGTTTCTTTAAAACCAGTATTTTTTAAAAACTCATATAATTGTAGTTCAAACCAGGCTAACAATACTGCAGATAACTAAAAAGGGGACTATCCCGTCTGAACCGTAGAGGACAGTTTTTGTGGAAAAATGATATAATTCCAGAGACATTAGTTAGAAACATCCTAACGTACAGTCAGTCTCAAAAGAAAGTATATCCTTTTTCAGTTATAAAGCTTTGCACAATAAAAATAACTCATCTGGTCTTTACCAACCCTTAAAATTAAGGAAACAGAACCTCAGATGGACAACGATATGTGTTATTCTGGTTTAAAATTGTCATTATTTGATGATCAAAAACCAAGCCAAGAAGTGGAGCCGGCGTGTTCAAAACTCCCCACTTACTGTTTCTATAGGCAATAAGAGTAGCAGTTAAATACTGCTGCTCAGATTCACGAAATTAACCAATCATTAACAAAAAAACAGATGTTTGGATATTTCTATATTTATATCTGGAGCAATCAGGGCAGCAGTTGGTCTGTGAGGGGTTCTCCATTTCACAGTGAGAAAACAAAATAAAAAAAAGAGAAACTAATCAAGGCGTTGCCATGATCAAAGTCCAAGCAAATTAGTTTCACAATAAGAGAGACGGATGAGTATGAGATGTCATTTGTTGTTCATCTGCAGTCATATTTTCCTAAATTTAGGGATCTGTTAACAACTAATTAAAGTTTAATTAAAAATTAAAATTTTCAAACTAAAAGGGGGAATACTTATTTTTTACCATGACTATATACAAATAAAAAGTACTCAAATTAGGGTTAAAATCGTCAACATTTCAGTGAAGATATTCTCATCTTATACATGTAAGTAGTTAAGTTTTCCACTTCACTATTCCAGGACGGCTTTCAAGATATTTTTTTCTTGATCATTTCATTGTCAGAATGACTCCCTGTTGCTAAGAGATTATCATTTGTCTGAAAGGTGTGCCGTCTTTGTGCTTGCATGTCATATGCCCAGGCCCTCTCCACACCTTGGCCCTCGATCCTGGAGGGTTTCCAGTCGGGGAAGGGAAAACGTCCAGCAACCACTAACGCATCATCGGGAAGCTCAGCCAGCAACTTCTCCTGCAGCAATGAAAGCTAGAAACAAAAGAGAACAATAAATTACTTTGTTTATATTGTCTGAAAAAATAGAAGATAATCATTCTGAGACTCGTTTTAATCACCTGACCTAAACAGAATATAGGTGAGAAGCTGAATTTCATCAATGAAAATAAGAAGAATATCTATTTAAGTAGGTTGGAGTTCATTTTGTGGTAAGTCAAACTCCTAAGGTCCTTCAGTTTCAAAACAAATATATAACTTTCTAAAATGTCTGCAAGGGATGCACCACACCTTTTATTTGAATAACTGCCTATTCATTACATTACTCACCACACTGGGAGCCAAAAACACTGTGACATTCTTGCATTTTGTCAAGTCAACCTGGGATGACACAAAGCAGAATGTAAACACACTAACAACTTTAGGTTTTCACAGTTCAGATACAAACATCTGGGCAATTATCACATAAAAAATATATTTTTCATAAATATTAAAGTTGCAATTATTTACATATTTACTCCCTTACCATGTCAAATGTGCACAAAAATAATAGCAAAACATAAACAAGAAAACTTCTGCTAAACTGAGGACAGAAAGGTTGCTTTACAATGCCAGTCAAGTCTAAACACACCTACCCCCTACTTAAAGCACTCATAACTTTATTTGACAGAAATTTTGCACAATTATGTATTTTCTAATATTTTTAATTTTGCTTTTGTGGTGCTGTTGCCATTTTGTTTTTGGCTTTAAATACTATCAGTGTTTCAAATCTTCTACATTTTGTTTTCACACACGTCCATTTAAGTTTTGGTTCTCGTTTTATGCAGTATTCTGGGTTACACTTAAACTTCAAAGGTGTCATAAAAACACAGCTGAGTTATTTTAGTTGACTTTGAGAATATATATATATATATATATATATATATATATATATA
>NC_051441.1:13348404-13405787 GCF_001649575.2 Kryptolebias marmoratus | reverse complement strand
AACATCAGACATCTCAGTCCAGAAATGTGCAGTTCTAGGCACAGCCAAGATACTGCGCAGAACCCTCAAGCTCCCAGGCCTCTGGTAGAGGACCCGAGCTCAGAGGATGAAACAAAGACCACCCGCGGAGGGTGAGAAGGGATTTTTTTTTTTTTTTTTATATATTCGAGGGGAATGAGCCCATTTTCACCTCAAACTGGCATATACAGCGAGCACAAATGAAATAAGTTGATAGTAGCAATACTAAATCACACACAAGAAAAATGCCAAACCTTCCAGAGATCTTCTCGTCGGTATGAGACTTTTCCATGGTGACCTGCTCTCCAGGCATGAAAGCGAGCTAGGTGCACAAGCCAGGGGTTCAGCTCATAACCAACAGCTGGACTAAAACCATGACGATGGGCTTCCAAGACCTTAAGGGTTAAAATTGCCAACAATCAAAAACTATTCTTAAAATGTTTAGGAAAAGAAGACTCCAACTATCTTGCTCATACACTCTTACTTACAATACGACCGTCTCCAGATCCCAAATCCACAAGACCTCCCTTTCGTCCTCTTAGCAGTGTCATCACATTTTGTACTTGAGCTTTGCTGGCAGGAATGTAAGGGACCTGGAAGAAATTTTCAAGAGCTAAAGAGCAAAGGAGTGACGTTTAGATGTATACAAACTTTTCTACTCAAAGTCTTCAGCTGTACACCAAACCTGCAGCCTCAGCGGGACTTTTCGGAATCCTGGTTGAAGGATTCCCACCCACATGGCATATACAGCGAGCCCAGTGCCAGCAGCTATCTGAGCAACACCCCAACCCCCGAGCTGCCTGGTCCTGATCTCTGTGAGGACCTCATCTGGGGTGTCTTCATCCATCCCTGCACGAGATGCGAGTATTGTCTCTAAATCCAATTTTAGGGGAAACACATACTTCTGTGATATATGTTCCTTGGTGTAGCTTCAATAAATAAAAACACAGCAGATTAACTAACTGATGCATTTCTGTTTGAACAAGAACAGTTTAAAACAGAAGCTACTTCGGCATTGTGCGGATAATGGGGAAACTATTTGTTCAAACTTTTAGTAAACGTTATTTTCAAATGATTGAAGGCCATCTAACCATATCTTAAAACGAATAAATAACATTTATATAACATATTATACATGCTCTATGATATAAGCCTTTATTAAATATTTATTTTTTTTGAAGAACATTTCACGAGTTAGCGTTCTGCGGAATAACATAAAACACATATTTCACTCCGTAATGTTGGCTTGCTAAAAATAAATAAATACAAATTTACTGTAAAAATAGTACTTTTATTAACACTTTAACTCCGAAGTAAAATAAAATACAACACGGTACAATTAAAACCCTGACCTGAAGGGCTGCGGCCGGACACATTACACTGTAGGACGAGTCCTACAACAAAATATTCCGTGTACCGAAATGAAAACAGTAGTTCCGGTTACGTGATGCCGACGAGCCTTGAAAATACTTTAATTACAAACTATAAAGGTATAAAATTGAAGATATTAAAGTGATTTTTAAAAAATGTTCCCAACAATTACGGTCTAAAAACCTTCATTTAGTTACTTGCTTTGTAAGACTTTCACAGATGGTTTATGTTTCAAATAGTTTGACACATTTTTAAAATTCAAAATAAAATAGGAATTATTTCTTTATATAATTTCTGTTCAAAGATTTATTTAGAACAAACCATTTGAAAAGTTTACCCAAACTCTCAAAACACTATCTATAAAACAACTGTAATATTAAAAAAAATAAAAAAGACAAAAACTCTGGTTTGTAGCAAAATAGAAAAAACACCATGCATAACCAAGTCAACACTGAATATGTAAAAGTCAAACTGTATTAGTCACTGTCTGCATCATCGCTGATAATTCCCTGCAGGTTGGCCCATTCTGACATTTTTCTACGTCTCTTGTCTGGATTGTTTTCCTGATCACTATCAGAGCCAGAGTTCAGAGTGCGCTGATAAGCGGAGGAAGGAGGGTCCCGTTCCTGCCTTGCTGCGGTTCCTCTGCGTCTAGGACGTCCTGAAAGATAATCACATCAAACGATTTTGTAACAAGAGACCATTTTATGATGAGACCAATACTACAGTACTTGACCGAATGGCATAAAATCATAGGGTTGCATTTCTTCACTTTTCCAGGTTATAAACAACACCCGAAGCCTACTTCTTTCAGAATTTGATGTACAGTGAGGAACATAATACATAAGCATACTGATAAGCAAACAATAACAAACAATAAACCATGGTACTTTTGTAGTAAAGCAAGTTATTTCCGATTCATTTGAAAAAGAAAAATGATCAATGCTCTCCTTCAGAAACATACAGAAAAACAGAACAGAGACCTTCTGTGGTGATGATGTTGCCGACATCAAGCTCAGCCACTTCCTGGGCTTCTTCTCTCTTCATTCTGATCTTTTTACATTTCTCAATAGATGGTTTTCCTAAGTAAAAAAGAAAACTGTAACCCATGGTGTTGCTGAAATTGCGTCTGTTGTTAAAACACCAATAAAACGAACCGTTTACACACAATGAATGTCAGTAAGTCAAGTCACCAGAAGAGTTTTGTTTTGAATTTGAAATGAATCCCAGAGAAAAATCACAACAGCATTCTCGCACTGAATCCTAAAGACTTCAACATCGGGTTTTCTGGTTAATCTGAAATATTTAGTCTTTCCAAATAGAAAATTTATTATTTTTTTCATTTAACCAAGATGTATGGTCTGTAAAAAGATGACTGCATTCCCACTGACCGTGGACACCAAGATCTTCAAGCTCCTTTTTTAAAACAGCCACTTTGGAGCGAGTGGAATGGCAGCAATGGAGCAGCTTCTTGTAGTTCCTCCTCACACCACAGAGAGCTATGTAACGTCTAAGCCTTATGACTACTTTGTCTCCATCCTGCAGGATAAAGTTAATAACATACAAGATGCAACATTAAGTCTTCGGGTTGCAGAAATTTTCTAATCCCAGTTTTAAATTTTATGGTATTTATCAAGCATCTTCTAATTTTTTCAACTTTGCTCTTTCAAGATTACTTTTAGTTTAATCACAATAACATCTTAAACAAAATAAGAACTTGATTTAGATTTAGTTCGTTACCAATAAGCTCACCTTGTTGTCATTTTTCATTCTTTTCTTTTTCTTCTTCTCATCTCCTGCACCTTCTGTCCCACTCTTATTGTCTTCCTCCAAAGAAGGCAGGGATGATGAATCTGAGTCGGAGTCATTTTTCTTTTCTTCTGTGACACAAGAGCAGAAAATACATTGAGAAACACAAAACACAAATAAATACTTGCACATATAGGAATAGTGTGTACAATCACCTTTTTTGTTGTCAGAGGACTCACTGTCCTTGATTTTGTCGCTTTTTTTGGACTCATCTGAATCGCTCTCGCTCTCCTGATCACTCTCTGCCGTTTTCTTCCCAGCACTTGTGCTGATGCTTCTCTTCTCTCCATTCTTTGAAGTGTTTGCTTTATTTTCCACAGTTTTCCCAGGACTGTTACTCTCGTTCCCGCTTTGTTCTGCCTCATTCATCTCTTCATCTGAGGAGTCATCGCTCGAAGTCTGCTGTTTAGTGTCTCCAGTTTCTTCCGGGGCCGATTTTTTCCTCTCGCGCTTTGCATCGTCAGCTTGAGATTTTCTTTGCTTCGGACTTCCTGGTTTGCAGTCCCCTTCATCCTCTGAATCTGAAACGGATCACACGGCAAAGGCACGTTTCATAAAAGACGTAAGAAATCAAGTTTTACAAAGTAAGAGTTGAGAAATTGTTCTTATTTTTCATGTTTGTAGGTTTTATGCATACACAAATTTGAGTAAAACGTAGTTCTTATAAATGATTTTAAAAGAGAAAATATTAATAATGACAAACATATTAAACGCCCAAAACTGTAAACAGTTTGTTTCTATTTCTCCCTTTATCTCTGTTTAAGCATGTAATCTATGAATATTTTCAGCTGTTTGTTATTATTGTCATTGTTTTATATTTCTGTTAACTGAGTACCAAAGAGTTTTCGATGAACAGCTTTGAGAAATCTTTTTAGTTTTTTTAGACTAAATCATCAAGAACTGATGTGGCTCATAACCAATAACAATCCTTACTGCTTGCTTTAGTAGCTGAACTGTTAATGTTCGTGCAGGACATTGTACACGGAATAAGAACAACAGAAAACCTGCCTATTAATTAACAGGACACATTTAATCACAATAAAAACAATAGGTACAACCTACCTGAGGATGAGCTTGACTGATGGGATCGTGATTTTTTGGCTGTGGATTGTTTTTCTTCTTCACTTTCCACCTCTTCCTGCTCCCTTTCTCTCTTCCTTCTGTGCCGGGGCTTTTCGTTCTCAGACTCACTTTCACTTTGATCATTTTCCTTAAAAAATACATCAAGATTAATTGGATTGAGTACAGCACCAACACCAAGGATTTTATTCTCAAACAAAACGAAAAACACCGTTCTTACAATACCTATAAAATACAAATAATTTCATGACTTTTGATACCAATGTTTTACTTGTTCATGGAGGGGAAAGTAGAAACAGTTCATGGTTGTTTTTGGTTCCTCATTTGTGATGGAAACCAAGCATAATTTCTTCCCAAGTTGATAAGTATTTACTCCTGAAATGTAATGACAAAGATTTGAAAAGGTTTAAGTACCTGCATCTTCAGAAGTTCTTCTTCCACCACTTTTTTCACGATTTTTTTAGCCTCAGGACTCAGAGTCTCACATTTCACGTGGGCCATGTATCTCTTTTTCAGGACTCCTAACGTCAGCGTGCTAAAACAAAACAGCAGGAATACATTATTCAGCAACTCACACTTGGTTTTTGGAAAACACTGAAAAGTAAATCAGAAAATGGATGAACCCGATTTTATATCTTAATTTTAATGAAAACCCTTAACTTTGAAGAGTACCTGTCGAATACTAAATTTAGTGACAAAAAATATGACTTTCCTGTTTTAAATACCACTTATAAAATTATATAGTGTCAAAGCTAAAATAATATACAGATCTTACTCATAAAACGTTTGAACAACACTTCATTTTGTGGAGGAACACCTTCCAATTTTGTAAACACAAGTAAAGCAAGCATATTTGAACTAAAACAAAATTATTATCTCCATAGTCAGCTGACTTATTTTTACTGCTTGATTTATATATTTATTTCAGCTAATTTAAAAAGAACCTTAACAGATAAATATAAAGTGCTAAAATTAACTTCCTGGATGACAGTCTTGTTTCACGAATAGATACCATTTTCCACCAGTGGGGGTCGCTAAACTTTAATTTGGACATGACATTTGTTTAATTTGAATTATCCCATCGTCTCAATTTTAACTTTTAATCAGCTAGTTTAGCCAACTTGTAGTGACAGTACGGAAAAGACAAACTTAAACACTTATATCTGCTCTTATGTGGATACCTCTGAACCTCTGAATAGTTTAAATTAAAGACTTAAAGTGTTCAGTCACTCAGTTAGGTGAATACCGCTGGTTACAGCAAACTACCTGCTCTTAAATACAAAAGGAGCTAAATCTAACCCACCCAAAAGTGGCAAAAGTAATCTATTAATTGGCGTTCACTTACACACATTTGACACGGGAAAAGCTAGACAGCGTGTTTTTTTTTTTTGTTTTAATAACCGGACAAATAAAACGTATTTAGTCTTAGCACAGAGACTTCACATGTACCTCAAGTCTGGCCTTTCACGAAGCTGCTGAACAATAAACCTCCGGATTCTCGCTGTCTCTTTCACTGACACCATTTTAAAGATTGCGATGTTTTTATGTTTTGGCGGCTGGGTCCGTGAACGCAACAGGAAGTGACGCAATAAACCACGCTCCCAAACAACGGAAGCATTGAATTTGACGCTGAAATGAACATTTATTTTAGCCTTAAGATTAATTTTATTTTCGTATATCTTAGGTCTGGGCTGATCAAAGTGTGAATACCTTCAAATGTTGCATTCTCCTATTTTGCCAGAAAACATACAGGCATAAAGTTTAAACTTTTCTATTAACGCATCAGTACTACTACAGGTTGGGGTATAATTTTTAAGTGCCATTGTTCAAATCAACACCTAAAATGTTGATCTTCCATGTATACAGAGAGAAAACAAAACGTGCATTTTTAAAAAGAAGCAAAAAAAATCTAAACACGAACAAAGTTAAAACACGCAACAAAAAACTTTAATGTACAGGTGCTAAACTAGAACGGACATATGCAGGGATATATGTCCGCAATGAAACTAGAAGCCCTTACAATTTTCATTTTAATTTTCATTTTAATTTTCATTTTAATATAATTTATGGGCATCATAATAAAATAAGCAATCCTTGAAAGTGTTTGTGGTTTCCAACACTAAATAAACCTCCAAAAATTAATGTTTTAATCAAACCCAATGTGATCACAACACCACATAGGCAATTATTTTGTTTTATGATTTCAATTATAAATTTGAGAATTTGTCAGGAATGTCCTGCATAAAGTTATCTATAAATCTGAACATTTTTCCATCAACAAGTATGATTAATGCTTATAAAATGCTTGATTAGAGGTTCTATTTATTTTAAATATATAAATATTTCAAACTCTTCTGTGCATCACAACACACTAAGTAAAATATATACCTTGGTTGTTTTTTGTAACTTATCACTTGGGTGCATCCTTAAAGTACAAAAACAAAAAATAAACACAGGCTAAAGATGGATTTTATAAGCAATTTATTTAGAACATTTCCAAGACCACAGGATGGAAGTTGTATTAGTGCATCTTTAAGGATCAAATATGGGTCTGACAAACATTTTGCTCCCATTCAATGTTTTTTTCCTCTCCTTCCTACTATTCAGAGTGCTTCAGTTTTCATGTCACCAGTGAACACTGAAGAAAAATGATCAAACTTATCCTCTCCCTGAGGCAAATACAAAAACAATTAAGTGTAGTCTAGCTTTTTAGTGACTCTACGGCCAATCAGTTTAGTCAAAATTCTGCGATTTGGTATAAGACAAAGCAAAAGTGAAAGATCCTGGCTCAGAAAAACTCACATCAAAGAAAATGGTCACAGTTCATCTTGAAACACTGAACTGACGTGTAGGTTTTTGATTTATTAATGTACAGGTGTAAATTCGTAATCTGATCTGTGCTGCAGAGTGCATCAGATAGTTGAAGGATTAAGTCACTTAAACATTAGGTAACAAACATTGGATTTGATACAAAAGTTAAATACCAAACAATAAATTAGATTCATAAATTAATAATAATAAAAAAACAGCTTCAAGCAACAATTGTAATAATTTAAATAAAGAAAACTGAGCTGCTCATTCATAGACACCCTCACTAAAAATGGCTTTCCAGTGTTCACACGTCGAGGCTCAGACTCACCGCCCTCAGTCGGTCACTGTTCAGCAGGATTTTCTTTCTCCATCATAAAAATCAGATGTTTAACAGCCTGGATATACTGACAGTGTTTCCTACAGATAAAGAAGAAGTTGCCACACAATTCGTACCCACAGTAACAGAAGGTGGTCTTAAGGTTGAGGAAAAATCAAGTTTGGAGTAAAGATTTTGAGGACCATTCAGTAACATCTGAAATAATATCCAATGGTTTCAGTCACAGTTAACTTATTTCCTATCCAAAGAATGTACACAAATTGTTTTCTTGTAAACATTTTCTCTAACTTGTGTCACAAAAATCAGTCAACCTCAGATTTCGGCAAGTGTGCTTAAAGACATTTCATGAAAAAGACCAAGCTATTGCTCCGAACAAGAACATCTCTTTCATTCTGCAAGCATTCAAAACAACAAAAATAGCAAAACAAATCACTCTCCCATGCCTTATTATTATTATTTTCACAGAATTAGTCCTTATACACGGTTTGCTGCCCGTGTCCTCTCTCATCATGCATTATGTGCCTCCTTACGTGGATCCGCCTCACTCGTCTGTCCCCTCCCGTGGCGCCCTCCTCCTCCGAGTGACCGGCTCCCAGCGATGAATCCAAGAGGTGTAATCCTCCGGGACCCGACCTTCTGTTGTCCTCATAGATCAGGATGTTGAGTGTTTCTTCAAATATCCGCGCCTCGGGAAACTCAACCTAAAAACACACAATGAATTGTGTTTTTTTTTTATGTGAATTACAGAAATTATTAGTTTAATTGCAAATGTAATAATGCCATGTTTATCATACACAGCCTAACACTCATCCAAGGAATGTTAGAGCCTTTAAATTATAAACAGAATTATTTACTTTTTTTTTAGCTTGAGGCAAATATTTTTTAACCTGCCTGCCTCCAAACATAGAAAACTCACCAGCTCTAAGGGGATTGTGGGCAAAGTCAGGCTATTCTTTTCCCCAGTTTCAAACTTTTAGAATAAAAAGGGTTGCCATTTCTGCCAGAAAGTGCAGAAATGCGTTTCATCTCCATCATATCATGCTTACCTTGGTCTGCTTCTTTTCCGTGGCATAGACAATGGAGGTGCAGCATACTTCTGCAATCTTGCGGCCTTCGCCGTAGAAGGACCAGCAGCAGATCTCATCCCCGAGCACGTCTTTGACGAACAGGACGCGGCCGTTGAACCGAAGCACAAGTTTGTCAAACAGCTCGATGTTCTTCAGCAGGTTGTCGTCAGAGTTGCTGGTTGCAGAGCAAAACAACAACATCAACGTGTTGTTATTAAAATCTGTATAGATTAAGCGTTTTTTTTTTTTGGCTACAGGAATTAAATACAATTTATTTGTACTTTCTCCAAGATACGTGCTTAGTCAAACTATTTACCTTGTATAAGAGTATTTGTTGTTTCCTCTGTTGTTTTGCAGCTTTACTACAGGCTGGGAACAAGAAACAAGATATATTGTGGTAAACTCAGTGGTTTAAATGTGTTCAAAGATTTAATTATACAGAAAGAACCAACGTCAAATTTATGTAGGAAAAGACAGTAACGTTTCTCACTTTTGCTTTGTTTTCCATTTGACTCAAATTCAATGTATTTTTTTTTTACCTTTCTACATGTAGCAATCATCCTCTGCTCTTCTTTGGCTGAAGTGATCATGGGGATGCGGCACACACTTTCAAACACATCCTTTTGTTTCTAAATAAAAATAAAACTTGTTCAAATATGATCAGTTTTTTTTTTTACAAGTAATCACATAAATCCACAAAAGTATGACTAAGCCGATAAGAAATATCCTTCAAAATGGACAAAATCTCTTCTTAATTGCTAATTACAGCTTACAGTTGTCCCTATTTAATTGAATTCAAAGTGATAATTGTGTTTGTTTTGATAAATCACTCAAAAATTCCACAAAAAGAGTAAAAAAGTACTGTTCATAGTATAAACATTGATATGTATATACACTACTTCTGGTGACAATCCCAAAGAGAAACAACCAGTAAGGTCCAAAAGATTAGCGTTCTTCAACAGCTGATTGTGACAATAAGAATATTATTTGTCTTCCCTCCTAACTTGCTGCTCGCTTTTAAGCATCTAGTAAATAAGATGAGAGAACAAGGAGCTGATTTCTAAAGTGACTATAGAACAAATAGCTTATATCTGGAACCATTAAATTATGTCAAATGAAGAGAAGAAAGCAGATCTTTTACATCTGGTAGAGGAAACTATATGAATGTCAAATTTCAAAGACATGGTTGGTTCTTTAGAATATATTTGTACTAATCTCTTTTAGTAATCATATCTTCTTCCATCCGTTTACCTGCATGGCGCTGAGGCAGTGCTGCACAAGTCCCTGTACTCGATAGTACTGGGCCTCTTTTAGGACTTCATCCAGTTCTCTGTAATCCTCTGGAAGCGGAACCAAACCGTCTCGCAGAAAGTTCAAAACCAGCTCAAAGTGTCGACCGGACCTATCCAAAACCACCCAACCTGGAACAGCAGGGACATTTCTCTCTGTCAGTAATTTTCTTCTGAAATCTGCTTTTTGTAGTAAGAAAGAAAGAAAGCGGCCATATTCATATCGAACAGACACAAGTTTAGGTGGATAATAATTTCTGGCACGCTTATATGATTCCATAAAAGTACTCAACCAATAACTTTTCATGCAATGTGCTGAGTGTCAACAGCTCAAGGGGTTGATCAATAGGAAAGGTGCCCATTTAAAAATATTATTAAAAAAAACAACTATAAGTGCAACATTATTACAATAAAATGTTATTATAAACCCCCAAAATCATGTTAATATTTCTAATGTCATTATCAAAATCTTAAAGATTTAAGATCAATTACAGTAGGTAACAGACATCAGCCTACCTTCGGAGTCGATGGTAACATCTGTCCCTCCAGTGCAGATGTTTCGCAGCAGACTGTCTTCTTTGCTTAACGTCTGGACGGTTGTATAATGCAGTGATCCTCCCACGTTTAATTTGACGTACTTGCTCCCCAGCAGACCCAGATTTCTGTGCCCGTCTGAGTTGTGGCAGGAGGGCTGGGGAACAGCGGAGTCGGCAGCATGACTGCCAACTGAAGCCTCCGCAGACATGGAGCTGTGGAGTCACTTCCTGACTGAAATGCAGAGTAACACAGCAGCTTGTTTACTGAAAACATGTACCTGTACCACCCGAGTACTTATATATACATCTGAACCCCTGTCTCCTGTTTAAAGAACATGGCAGCTTTGGGTTACTATGAGGGGATTTGTGCCTTTCACAACTTGATCACTTTGTGGTTATTGTCAAAACACCAAATAAAAATAACATAAATAAATTGTTTTTCATCCATCCAGTAGTGTTTAAGAGAGAGTCAGGGCGCACTAAAGCAATCATGTGTTGTTCACTCATCCTTTGATTTGTCACCGCTCTCCTGAGGACTTGCATTTGTCCCAGTAAAAACTATAAAACAGAAATGACTTCACATGTGAAACATCTGAGCATGGTATAAGGTATAATCAGCCACACTGTAGACCCCGGTGAGGATAAATGCTACAGTTAATTTTGGGGACTTTGCTCCATTCCTGCAACCTATCAGCTTTTTGTTTGCGAGGCCTGAACACTCACACTTACAACTTGTGCTTAAAACTATGGTTTGCAGTTTTGAAGGATGATAATTGTGTGTAAAATGCACATGAAACAAAACATACACATATTTAACCCTTTACAGTTTGAGTCCTTCATTCTGGGGTTGGAACATGTTTTTAGATTAAAATAACCTCTTCATCATTTTTAAATTGTACTTTTGACTGATTTCTTTCTCATCTAAAAAAATACAAAACATGAAAGTCCCATAAAGGCAGTAGATGTAAGATGCAAAACATTGAGAACAACCTGTGATTGTTTAGTTACAATTAACTACGCTGCCCCACTGATTTGAACCGTCCAAGAAACAGACAGGTAATACAGGAAATAGAAAGAAATACAAATAACATAGCTGGATAATGTCTGCTATAGATAATCGATGCAAATTTAGATTAAGCTAGCTTAGCTTAATATCAGCTCATACTTACCACACTGAACATCCAAAGGTTTCTGCGGGAGTGAAAGCTAAACGTATGAAGCCAACGACTTGTATTGAGCAAGCGAGCCACAAACAGGAAAAATAACACAATATTATTTAAAACACAGCTTCCGACAATCTCATGTTTAACCGCAACCTCGCACCCAACTTCAAGAGGCTAACAATAACAACAGCGACTCTATGTTGATGGGCTTTGAAACAGCGATTTTTATTAGCTGTGTGCCGCCTAAATTATGGTAAATAAAAATCTAGAAAAACCCATTACACTTCCTAAGATCCTACATTAAAAGCGGACCACTCCATTGTTTGAAACGCTGCTTGTTTACTGATGCTAATGAGAGAAGCTAAATAGGTCACTCGGAAACGAAAACCACACTTCCGCTGCTTTCTTCTTCTACGCTCAATTAAGTAGCGAACTACTGCCACCTTCTGGCCAGTCTACGTATCTGCATTTGTGTTTACACCGTTTGCTTTACTAACCTACTGTAAAAAATATTTGTTGACCTGCTTGTACATGAGGGCAGACAATAATATATTTTTAATATTTAAGTATCTTTTGTTTTGTCACGTTGTACACAACACCAATCATTTTCAAACAAAATACGTTATTTATCTAATATCAGTTATTTAATTGTTCAAAATGCCTGACTGCACGTCAAAGGCCTTTTGACAGCTTTTTAGTGTATTTGTTGAATTGTACAAAGTATCTACTACCCTCTAGTGTTCAAAATGTGGAACTGCAACACAATTATTTCGGTCCCCCTCTCAGAAAACAGTAATATTTTATATTCGAAGCACAAAGTGATTTGCGTTAAGAATGCAACACTAAAACATGTCTATATGCTCAAAGTGGAATGTTTCTCCTTTCCCGTAGATTTAGGTTTTTGCTTTTGTGACAGCTAGTGCACACCAGGATTCAAATAAATATAGGACACAGTGCATTTTCAGTGGGATAACATAATGCAAGAAAAAAAAACAACAACCTGTAGTGTAGATAATAAAAATATATATCTTTATGACATCAATAGATGTGTTCAGAGTCTATTGTTTTTTTATTGACACCCTGGACATTCTGGTCATTACTTTCAATATAATGAAAACCAAATAGAAATGGTTACCTTAGCAACAATGAAAAATGACTGCAGTTACTAAAAAAAGAGGATTTTTTTTAGAACTAAAATTCCCCCCAAAATGTTCACCTCCCATTGTGATATTCCTTCCACTAACTAGTAGCTTGACTGTGGTTTTTGTGCAACTATATTTGTAGGTTTAATTGTTCTTTGGAAAATAAAAACACATTTGTCACACGCTTTACACCATTCAACAAAGACTTTATTTCCAATTCAGCAAATGATTTACTGTCTTCAAAAGAGTCTATTTATATATGAAGCAAATAAATGCTACTGATGGCAAGAGAAGAATTAAGTCAACAAAGCAACAGTCTTCAGGATCCCTCATATGGCACAGTGAATATATCACATTCACTGCTCAAACAATCATTTATAAATAAATACATAATGCATCACAGCAAGCAGCCAGATTTTGAGTTTTTTTTAATCAACAGAGTGCATACAACATCAAATTTGAAAACAATGATACCCTTCAGTAACTAGGATGATGATGGAGAGATAGAGCATTAAGCAATATAATTTACAATCAGTGCATGCTCGAAGCATAATGACATTCATGTCCTCGCCTTTTTTTAAACGGTATGAGGTGGGATGTTGGGTGACGACTGCAGAAACAGCAATAAATAAAAATAAATACTGCCTTTGTAAACACTACTCCAACAACAGATGAAACACTAAAGGACATTAAATTATTCAACATCGTATTTTGGCACAGAATTTTCATTATGTGTATATAATGAAAATATAGAACCTCCTGCCACCATGTTTAAGTGTTTATATATATATTTATATATATTTGAGGCTAATCAACCTCAGCAAATATGAAGTCAGAGAATATTTACATTCAAATCGTGTGATTTTGTTACACGCAGAAAGGAAGGAAAAGACTGTTGGCTTCAAAACTTGTTCTCACGACTGAAAATAAAGGCATTCTTTCCCTTTACTGTGACACTGAAAACATAATAAGGACCACTTAATGAGTCTAAAAGAAACATTCAGCATGAAAAGGTACAAGATCATGACTCTAACTTCTGATTATGACACAAAGTATTGCCATGCTCTCTAATATTTTGGCCTCGTGATGACTTTACAAAAGAGCAACGAACGAAAATAAAATCAGATTTTCTTGCCACCCCTTCCCCTTCTCCTTCTCGTATTTACTTACCCCACATTTCTTTTCTTTTTTTTATTCGTTGTCAATTTCTTACCCTTCGTAAGGCACCAGTCCCAATGATACAGAAAGTTTGACGTTTAAGAAGGACTCACATTTGGCTGATGGCCTTGTCAGTGCAACTCATCAAAATAAAGCATTTTCACGACTGCTAAACCTGATATACAATGATGACAAAACACAAAACTTATTCAAATAAATAAAACAGGAGGAGCGAGGCCTTTTTATACAAAAAAGACTTTGTCTTCTTTCAGAACTTATGAGCTTCTTTAAATGGAGACTTCGTACTCCCGTGTGTCCTGCAGAGATAAAAGACGAGACCAGCGTTAATCTCTCTTGTAGTCGGAAAAAATGAAAGCGACTAAGAACACAAAAGACACAAGGTTAAAGAAAATACTGAAGCGATAGTCGTTCACTTACCCCGGCTTCATAGAGCGGGTTGTTGAAGTCCGATTCGACTGTGATGGGGCTGTAGGAGTGTGTGTGAGAGAGAGACTTCCAGAAGAGCGGCTTCCATTCTAGTCTGCAGATGCTGCGGGTGACGAAAGACAAACACATCAAACGACTCTGCACCGATTAAAAAAACTGAGACCCCAAAATGTAAAAAGCAGCGTTTAAACTATCGACGTGGTTCATTGTTAACAACAGGGGTGGGACAAGACACTCGGCTCCCTAGACGAGGTGAGATTTGAAGAATATTTTTAAGAAAAAAAAGAGAGTTTGCCACAAAATTGACAGATTGGCATTCCCTCCTGTCTGGCTTCTTAAGAGTCTTTTCACACATTAACTCGGCACCAACTTCTAAATTCACATTGAAGCTGTGTGACCTTTGAACTCGGGGCTGTCCAACTCATTTGGGCCAAAATTAAAAATCCTGATTGAGAGCTTTCTTCTTTTTTCAATATAAATTTGTCACATTTTTTCAGAAGACTTTTATTCATGTCTACCTTTTTAAATTGATTTATAATGAAAGCAATTTACTACAGGTGAATCTGAATCATGGAAAATCTACCTGCGTACCTGCGGAGGCTGCAGCAGGGGTGGTGCAGCAAAGCCTGAGCGACTTGCTGCGCTGTTTTCACGTGTCTGTCTCTGTCTGAACTGCTGCCACACAAACTGTTGGAGGGAACATCTAAAGTGCTAATATCACCAGAAAACGTCATGCTGACGGCAGCTCGATGGTGCTTTGTGGAACAGTTTTCAAATAGTTGGGAAATTGCGTGACTGCACCCCTGGTCAACAATGTGGAAGTTGAAACTGAGCACCTACTTTGTATAGTACATATATATTCCACCAATCAGGAGGATGACCAGGATGATGGGCAGAATTATTGCCAAGGCGATGTTTTCACTCAGGATCTGATGGGACGGCTCGAAAGACTGGGACACTGTAAACCAAATAAAGGTTTTAATCAAGTGTGATGATTTTCTGACAGCAGTGTAGAGATTAAATAATACAAAATGTCTTTTGAATTATTTGAAATTATATAATTAATTAAACCAGTTAAAATGTTTCACATAGTACCTCTAAATAGTATATCTTATTATATTTTTAAAAAGGGGAAACAAAAAAGAAATCACCTTCTGATTTGTGGTCATCGAAAAGCTCTTGATATGCCACTGGGGAAAATAAAATACACAGGATAAAATCCTCAGAGTCGCACTAGTAATGCAATACATGACTAAAACAATGACTTGCAAGACCAAACTACTTAGACAAACAACATACATTTAATTAATCGTCAAATTTAAATCCATTTTGGTCCAAATGGAGCGAATGAAATGTTTCAGAATACTTTCCCATTCTGTTCTTTCCTACAGAGCAGTAATGAAAATATTTGAAAAAAGTTCAAGAACCTTTACCTTTGCAGAACGGAGGCGGGCTGTTCCACTGAGACGGGTGGCCAGGGACGCATGTGATGATGACCTCGCCGATGAGTTCATAGCCCTCATAGCAGAAGAAACGCAGAGTTTCTCCGGCCTGGTAGCTGTGCTTGTACAGCGTCTGGTAGCCATTGTCAGGGACCCCAGGGTTTGGGCATGGGTCATATTTTACTGTTCAGAACAAAATAAAACAGTTTTGCATTTGCAGTTATTTGTAAACTTGCAGGAGGGAGAGTCATTAACAGGCAAAACCGTCTGAGAAAAGGAGAAGGAGACCTACAGACACACTTCGGGCTGCGGTCACTCCATTTGGGGGTGCCAGTGTCTCGTCCGTGGCAGGAGATTTGACTGGGACCTTCCAGTTGGTATCCTTGGTTGCAGGAGAAACGCACGACGGTCCCAACTGCAAAACCTGCTTCAGGACGCACAGAGCGAGCTCCGTTCACCACCTCTCCTGGATCAGGACACTGCTGGACTGCGAGGGGCATATGTGAGATTTAGGACAACTAATATAATATCAGCAGAATTCTGTTAATGACCAATTAATGTAAATCATGAGTGTAAAAGCAGGAAAACTGTGATTTCAACAGGGCAAAGGTTCAAAAATCTGCAGATTTGCCTTTAAGTTGTTCAAAGTTCGTTCTACAGATTGCCTCACTTTTAACACAAGTAGGAGGATCGCTGCTCCAGGACAGGTCCCACTGGCAGGTGATGATGTCTGAGCCGCTGATGTCATATCCTGGTTGGCACTGATAGGTCAGCACGCTGCCCCTCACCGGGGAGGAGTGGGACGAGCTGATCCAGCCAAACTCAATTTGAGGGAGGGTAGGGCAGGTGTCATTAGGCTCGACCTCTGCAGAGCAGACAGACAGAAACGCAGACGCAAAGTTTGACTCGAGAAACTGCAACCTCTGCAAAAGTCAAGTGTGAACGCTGAGGGCTGAGTGACTGCTGAAACCTGCTGAAACCTGCTGAGCTGTTAAAGCTAAAAGAAGCAGGATACTGGCTGCAAGCTAAAAAGGAGCAAAGCACTGGCTACAAGCTGCGAAAGAATAGTTAGAAGCTAAAAGTAGCAGAACAGATGTTAAAACTAAAAGTAGAGCAAGGATAATAAAAATAGAGCAAGTTTGCTGAAACAGATTTCAAACAGAACAGTTTTTGAAAGAAGATATCTCTAAGTTTTTCTATACGGAACATATCTGTGAATAAAATGAAGTATTTTGAAATGTAAAAAACAGCTGAATGTTTTGATGTATGAACAGCTAAAATAGCACAAAGTCTGCAGAAGTAATTAAATTGCAGAAAATGAACAGAAAACTAAAAAATCAGGAAAACAACAGTGTGAAAGCTGATTTAGCATCCACACAAATATGTTACTTTTCAGTAAGAGAGGAACCGATTGCCTAAATAAACTACAACTTATTACATATTTTAAATGTAATAAATGGGGAGATTCTGAATTCAATTACCGCGATAATGAATGAGGAACCCTTGGCTCAGGATGAAACTGGAATCATCCGGGTCACTCTGAAACTGAATGGTGACCTCTGACCCTCCGGACACAATCTTGAATCGCTCTTTGGAGCCCATGTATTGGCCGATCACGTGCGACATGAGGTCACGCCCATCGAAGATTGTCAGCACGTCCGTTTGGCGGATATTCAGGCTGAGAAAGAAGAATGACGGAAAGAAAGAAGAGCTTTCACGTCAGAGAGACTTGGCTGTTTACGGGAAGCAATTCGATGCATAATTTCAGTCGATGCACAGCGGAGAGGGAAGAGAGCAACAAAGGCAGAGAATTCTACAAAACTGAAACACGATTTCATCTTTCTGCCTGTGAAACCTAAATAACAGGAACTGAAATTTCACGTACATGAAGAGCTCTCCAAACAACTTGACAGTGAGATTGATTAAACCGATTTTCATCTTTTAATCCGTTCAATCAGTCTAATGAGTGTTACAACCCTAATTATCTGAAATTAAATAACTGGGTTTCTTTAACAAAGATCCCTAAAAGGAAAAAAAAAAACATTAAAATAAAGTGATTACTCACATCTGGACCTCCAGCTCAATGCGCTTCTCCTCGTTCCCGTGGATCTGCCAAACGCAGTCCAGCCCCTTGGAGTAGCTCTGGGGCCATTCGGGGGACAGGATGGTGCCGGAGGCGTCGGTCAGCTCCCCTCCACACAGAGCTGCCAGATCACAGCAAAGAAGAGAGGCTGAGGTTACAATACGAGCTGGGGCAACGAGAAAGAAAAACTGAACCAAAGCAACAAAAGCAACTAAAGAAAAAAAGCAAACCAGAAATTTAATTTATAGCAAAAACTATTATAATGAGACATTTGCAAAGAAACTTTTGGTCTGATTAAGAGCTGAATTACACTCAATCTGCTACTATAAGCCTTCCAACAAACAACACTTTGTTAATTTACAGCTTTGTGAAAGAAAAATCACAGAACGAGAAAAAAAAACATTTATTTAAATGATTTTACTTGAGAGTTTTTGGCTCGAGTTACAACCTAAACATTTACAATACAAACAATACAAAGTGGGACCACTTCTGATTTGCTGACTACAAGCCTAACATTTTAACTACAGTATTGTTGGTGACAGCAGGCAAATCTAACGGGAACAGGAGGAAACGGGACGAAACAGCTGTGCTTTGAAAGCAGCTATATTTGGGCGAGATCAATAAAATATTACCAATCACAGATACAAGCTCTCACAGATCAGCAGTGGATCCATCATCCTGAGAGCTGTCGAGGCGAGCTCAGGCACTCTATCTGCCGAACACCTAACCATTCATATTTCTAAATCACCGAGGGCCACAGCTGCTTGTGCTTTCCTGCAATCAAAAATACGATATTGCGTGTGGCGTTCAGCGTGTCGATCTGTCACTGTAATGCTGTACCACCTGCGATTTCAGGCGGCCCTTGACTCGGCGCAGAGACAATTTAACGTGACTCAGTGGCTTCCTGCTGCTCTCAGTTTTCGCAGCATATCAACAGGTGACAGAGCCAGGGAGGAAACAACATCTTGATGCCTCAAACACCCTCCCCAGCAAAATATACTTTGAATATTTATGAACTCTCATTTTATGCAAAAAAACAGTGCTAAAGAAAAACGGATTAATAGATTCAGCTGTAGTAGTTCGGGAAACGAACAAGGATGGATTTACGGATCTAGTAAAAGAAATTAGGATTCATTTCAGATAGTTTCCTAAAATGACAGACAAACACATGCACACACAGACACGGGCAAAAACCCCCACCTTTGCACACAGGTTCGCTGTCGTTCCAGCGGGGATTGTTGGGTTCGACACACTCGATAGTCCCCGAACCCTGCTCCATGACAAAACCCGGAGAACAGGTGAAGGAGACGATGGTTCCCAGCTGATATGAGAGATCGCTGCTGCTGAAGTTTCCATGAGGCATGTAGGGCTCCCAGCAGTGCTCGCCATCAAAAGCTGTAAATATGAGAGAGAGGAAAAAAGAGCCACTATGTTTACCTTAAAATACCAATTATAGTAGTTTATTTCCTGTTTTTTAAAAAAATACAGGCCATTCAGTTGAAAAAGAAGCAGTAAAAAACATTCTTGCCAAGAAAAACCAGATGAGAAGAACCAAAGAATTTGAAAGTCTGAAATATATCCCAATAAAACCGGGGAAGACTGTAGGCATGAAATAATGCATTTCCTGACGTTTGAATGCTGTAATGAATCATAACTACATTTTCTTTTTCAAGCAAAGCGCTGACTCAGGTACTGACTAGCACACAATAATGAGGTTAGACGGATGTGCAGCTCTGCTACAGCTTCTCAGTTTTGCTGAATCCGAGAAAGATCTTGTGTAAGCAAAAAAAAGAAAGGATGCAGGCTGAGCCTTCCAAAAGGCTCCTGCTTACCCTCGTATCTCAGAGCGAGCAGCAGAGGGATGGAGGAGGAATCTGCTGTGAGCTCCAGGTAGAACGTGGCGCCCTCACTCAGCAAGCCGTGCTCCGGGACATCATCCAGGTCGGAGTCAAAGAGCGGCAGGGACAGGGAACTGTTTCCACTGCGGACTATTAGCCTAGGATGGACAAACCACAAAGGCACCTGTTGTTAAGCTGTAAAACCCTGTGATTGCTGCTGGAGTAAGAAATGTGCTTGAGAAGCGATCTGAAGACACTTAAAGATCAATTCAGACATGCAGAACGTGTGTAGAACTAAACCAACTTCTACTGGCCCTTTTGTTTTATAAAATATTACATAAACAGATTATATAATGTGCAAATTTCCCCATTGTGGGATCAATAAAGTTTATCTTATCTTATCTTATCTTATCTTATCTTATCTTATCTTATCTTATCTTATCTTATCTTATAAACATGTGTACATTTTGTGAAGATGATCTTTATTACTTAGAATTCCCCCATGAATTAAATAAGGATGTTGGCAGTGTGTGTGTGTGTGTGTGTGTGTGTGGGAGAAACAAAGATATGAGTAACAGTCTAAGGGCTTAAACTTGGAAAACACTTATTGTTTATGAGTTCAGTAGATTTGCCAGACTTCACATAGAAACTGTACAAAGTGGAATGAAAGACAAAAAAAAAACAAAACAATTTTATAGCATCACACGTTATTTTTTTCATTGCAAAACCTTAAAGTTTAAAACACATCAGTATTTTAAACACCTGAGTGACTAAGTGATGATGAAAAAAAATAATAAAGTAAGTTTGATCCAAGCAGAGTCTCTCAGACCTGAATAGATTATGTGGAAGATGTGTGTCTTTTTAAAAAGACACCCGAACTACACAGGGTATATATTTAGAAAAAAAAGACTGGCTGCTCTCTATGAGGTCTCACAACTATAATGTGTTGCGCCATCAGGTGGCAAAATCACAAGTTGCAGCTAATAGAACATGTTTACCCCCCTTGCTATTTTTATTGACTGTCCGTCTGTTAGCAAAATATCTCATGAACCAGTGGACAAATTTAAATGAAACTCTCGGATATTAATCACTGGATGTACATCTACAACTAATTAACTTTTAGAGTCAACCTGATTTGAGATTGCCACCACAGCTATTTAACCTTAGCAAACACTAAATTTCCTATAAACCAGTCAATTTTTCGGATACTGAGCTAAAATTTGGTGTGGTATTAGCTGAGTGTCATCCCATCACAAAGACTGAGCACTAACAAATCATGCAGGGTCTTTTGTTTAAAACTTTGGCATGCAAGGTGGCAGGAAGATATGTCTCCTTCAAGGAAAGCCAGTTTAATCTTCCACGTTTCTGACTCATGTAAACTTTTTATTGACAACCACAAATGTCAAAATAACAAAAACCAAAAAACATTAAAGGCATTTAGAGACAGAATATTGTTTGTCCTTTAGGGATTCTGTAAAAGTTTTTATTGAGTTATTTTTGTATTCTTTACATGAAAAAAAGTAGCAACACAAACTTACTTATCGTCATCTTCATCCAGTGCAATCCTTTCAAAGTGGAGGTGAAGTTTATGTCCTTCTTTGGCTTCTATTAACCAGTGACAGCTCAGATTGTTTCCATTGCTGTGGTTGCTGACAGAAGGAGGAGGTGGAGACAAGATCCGTCCCACAGTTGCGTTACGAATCCATCCTCCACAAGATACAGCTGAGGGAAAAAAATAATACATCTTATTACTTTTAAAACGTTCAGCACCCCATTGTTGTGAGGCAGTCTGGTATTCGTGCATTCGGGACAAATTTGAATCTGTCTACAAACCAACACAATGTGGCTCAGGCGTGCTCCAGCGAGGCTGTGTCGTGTTGACACACGTCGCCACCTCATGGCCTCGGATCTGGAAACCTGGATCACAGTGGAAGTGTGCCTGCCCTCCGGGATGGATGTCTGTCACTGTCACCCCGCCACCCTCAGGCGAATTTGGGAAAGGGCAGGACAGCAGGAAGGCTGTTGACGAAGGATCAGAAAGAGACAGCTTTGACAAAAATTCAAAACGGGCTCCAACAATCATTCACTCTTTTATTGGCATATTTAGCATTCTGCCATTTTTCACAAGTTTCAGTTAGCTTTCTTTACACATTCTCAACCTAATGTGCTGGGTGCTGATCATCACATCTGTTATAAATGTCTGTGGAGCATTTGTTCTGCCTTCCTTCGTCACCATAGTAGACAGATTGTTCAAGGTCACAATGTCTGTCTCTTTTATCACACCAGTATTGATCATCATCACAGGCTTCCTTTTATGAAAAAGCTGCAGAAGCTTGCTGAGATTATTCGTTGCTTTTCTGATTTCTGATTAAACTTGTTTCTCATTTTCGATCCTTTTCTTCTTATTGAACCTACCTGACAGAATAAAGCTGAAAAGATTTATAATCAGAAAAATAAGTTGCAAGTAAGACAAGTAGAAACTAATTAATGAGGTCTGCTGTTCTGTAGAATTTGGACCCAAGTCATGAAGAGGACCTTTTTGTAGATTAAAGTAGGTGGGGGCTGGCTTACCTTGGTAGTGGAGGCTGAACGTGCCGTGGTTGGACTGTCGGAGACTGCGGTAGTGAATGGACACCCGATTGGTTGCGCTGCGAATCACCTGGCCTTCTTTCATCAGGGTCTCGTTGGCCAACAGCTCCGGCCCTGAATTTCCGTAACCCATAATCATCAGAGATTCTTCCTTCGAAAGGTTAGTCTTCCTCACCTTGAGGGCAAATAAAGCAAGAAAGAAAATGAACGAGGCCTGTCTTTAATAAATACACTTCCAATGTATTTTGGCACCTTATGAAGTTGCTGTATAATGATTTTCACTCCTGACTGTTTCATTAAAATCTGTACCCTTACACTGTCAAAGGTAATAAGGCCTTTTTTTAAATTTAACGTCTGCTGTTCCATCAGTGCCAAGCTGCAGTACACACTGAGCTCTCAAGACTTATTTTGCAAAACCACATTCAGAAAGAATTGATAAAATACCTGAATTTCCACACCATAACCTGGATATACAGTAATGCTGTAGGTGCATTCCAGAGGAGAGATTGATGACGATGATGAAGGATCTGGAGACTCGACAACATCCTCCATTGATGACAAAGTGGCATTGCATTGTACTATAAAGAAATGACAGAAGAAAAAGAAGTGGAAGTGTATGTTTAGATATAAATATAGGTTATAGGAGCCAAGTGTAAGGGCACAGGTTATAAGATGGATAAGTGATGAATCATTAAAGTTCATAAATTATAAACCTCGGGGCACCATTCTCAAAAGAGGGAAAAATTCTATAAATGTAGGATTTATGTTTATCAGCCTCAATAAGTTACCCGAAACAATAAGTTCTTCGCTTCGTAGTAAGATCATAATAATATTAAAACACACAAACAAACAACTGAATGAAGTTTTGCACTTTTTTTGTGACGTTTATTGGAGTAAACAAATATAGCACAAGTTATGGCAGGTTAGGAAGAATATTGGAAGGTTCAAATTTGGTACCATAATATTGACTGAGATGTTGAATCAAAGTAAGGACTGAACAGGAGAGTCTAATTAAATCAAAGAAGATAAAACTTTCAGGCAAAGTGGGGTTTGAAAAATTAATGGTAACGTCAGGGCAGAAGTAACAAAACTTACTATGAATTTAAGGAAAATGTACAGTAGAAAAATGATTAAATTTGGGCCTAAGACCTTTCTTGCCTTGTTAGCACCAGAAGTACACCAGGAGATTTTTGTTCCTACCAAGAGTTGACTTTATCAGCTGCTGCGTTCAGTACCAGCTGGAGGTTCGGCCGTTCTTATGGTTCTTATTGTTCACAACCCTTTTAAAATAATATTTTATTTCTTTTTATTTTTCACTTGTGTACAGTCTGTCTGACAAATGCTTATTTTTTTATCTTGTGCTTTTAGTGTATTTTTCTTGTTGCCTCTTGACCAGGTTGTCAACCATATTATTCTTGGTGTCAGTCTTTGAAAGCTGCTAGGAATGTACATTTTTATTTAGAATCATCAAAAGTGATCCGTTTATGATTGTCTTGGGGGTTAGCAAAAAGGGGCGGAGTTTGATCAATCAGCATTCTTGGTCTGATAAGATCAAGAGGGAGACATCTGGGTTTCCCTTCCAGACATCGGTGATTTAATTTAGGCGAAACAGTCCATTTTGCATTAAGCTGTTAATGCGGAGTGTAATGAAGTTATGTGATTTGCAGAGACAGTCCAAATTGTGATGTATGACCCTACGCAAAGTAACAACATCTCTGCTATATTTGGATCAAAGCATGTTGATGACATTTCATTAAGACTCCAGGAAATTGTGTCAGTTTCACAAAATGGACAATGTGTCTCATTACAGAAAAATCTGCCTGTTTGAAGGCAGATTTTATTACCACCAGTCAGTGTCACTTCCGTTGTTTATCTCTGGTTTCCAGATCTATGCCAGGAGACTGCAAATGAATCAACCGCTTGTTGCAGCCGCAGATTTAATATGCCCTACAGCACAACAGCGTCTCAGCAAGGAGAACAGTTTCCAAAAATGTTGAAATGTGACTTTAGGCCATTGTTGCAGTGCTTGGTTAAAAAAAAAAGAAAAACAAAATAGAAAAAACAAGCCTATCTGAGATATTTCATGCAGACTGCATAAGATTACCAAACCACATACGTCAGCGAAGACTCGATTAAACCCTTTAGGACCCAGGTGATTCTTTTAGACACACACACACACACACACACACACACACACACACACACAAATGAGTCACAGATCATTCGTCTTGCATGACATTTCTCTTTTCTCTTCTCACATTGGGTGTAAATCAGCCGACCTCCTCACATTTCCCTCGTTCACACTTGATGTCACTCTGAAGCTCCTGTTCGCTTGCAACGAAAGCTGCACAGACACCTGCGCCACAGGGCTGCAGAGTCTTCAGAAAAACATGTGATTGCAGTGACAATATGAGTTGTGATAAACCCACATTTTACTCACTCTTCTCTTCTTCTGCCAAAATGCTCCCGGCACTCTCCTTGTGTTTAGCATCCCAGCCAATATCGTCTAAACCTGAGGAGAGCGTCTAACTGATTGGTCAAACATATTATTGTCGTGCAGAGCTTCTGATAGTCTTGATATATTGTGCAGCCCTAATCGTAACACTTTATATACAACTCTATTTATCTCATTGAACTGAAACCTGTGTGTTTTAGAACATCTACAAACAATTTCCATATAGTTTGACCTTCTAGAGACTCATTTGCATGCAGGTCTTTTCATTGGGAAATGTGAACAAGGAAGGCTCTAAAACTGATCGATGCAACACAATGATTGAATTCTTCCAAATGTGAGGTAGTTATTTGTTGTTTGTTTTCCTTTTAAATGTTTTTTAAAGCATCACAAATCCAACTAGAAATGCAAGCAGTGACAACAGGGGTCCAGGACCTCCACCTATGCCCCTCGGATCTTCCCTACAGCAGACTTTTGGGTCAACCAGCCAGATAACAGTCAAGAAAACACATCAGCATCAGACACGCCATAAGGAAATTTTTAGCTTGAGGCCTACTTGTGTCCCCAAGCTCTTTAAGTTACGCCACGTTATGTGCTCAAGAAAGCGGTTTATGAGACACACGGCTGGTGCATTGTTAGCGCCCTCTAGTTGGCAACTCTAGCTGATCTTTGCAAAAGGCTTTTGACTCATGTAACATAGAAATGGATCAAATTCCCCACTGCAAAAAGAATGTGTGGAAACTGAACACTGCATAATCATAACAGCTTGAAAATTTAGGAAAAAAAGCCCTCAAATGACCATATTACGTGATGGAATAAGCTTATTTTTTATACCACAAAGCTGGCATTTATAAAAAATAGATAAGCATATTGGGCACAATGCATAAGAATAGAAATTATTTTGTACCTAAATGCTAAGGTTGTTTCATTCCCTGAAGCTCCTTGCTTCTGCTAGCTTGGCTCCCCAAAAACAAAGTCCTGTCTTCTGGGACTCATACAGACTGTATTCAATGTATTAAAGCAGCAAATTTACAATCTATGTTAAATCATAATAGTTCAGAAGTATAGAGCAATATAAACTACACAGATTTTGTGTTTTCCAGTTCCTAATCCAAAGGATGAACATTCAGATCATCCAACTCACGCTTCTGTCCCTCAATCAGTGTCGCACGTGGAATCTCCAAACATCTGACTCAATCATACACATCTAACACGTATTACTGACACATCCAGCTGCACGTAACATATAATGTTTCGAATTAAAAGCTAATCTGTATTTTTGCTTTGGATTGCAAAAGACTGAAAAAAAAAATCTTGTTTTTCACAGATCACATCAAACAGCCAATTTGACTCCTCTTCACTGCCTTCACTCCAATTTAGTCACCACCATTTATGTTCCTGCAAAGGTTCAAAGCATGAGCCTTGAAATGTAAAAAAAAATTAAAGCATAATATTTGGAAAAAGGCAAGAAGCAGACAAAATGTGCGTCCATATTTCAGAATAAATAAAAAATAAGGAATTTAGGAGAAAATATGTGGTCTGAAATGTTTGTTAGATAATAAATACATTACAGAAGATAAACTATAATTTATTTTTTAGTAAATTAATATGAGATAACTCTGTTTACAACAAGCAGCATTCAACTATGCTGTGATGATGATTCTGTTAAATGTAAATATTAGGCCACTAAATAAGGATCATATAGCTGTATTGAATAAAAATGTCTACAACAGTGCTCCTTGTTGGGTAATGAGTTTATGGTCTTAATTACACAGTTTACATATTCAGAGGCTATTTTTGGAAAACTGTTCTGTATTCAGAGTAAAATATAAAAAGCAGCATTTGTTTTAGGGTTAGGGTAAGTCGCAGCTCACTAGATGCACAGAATATAAAACATAAGGCAAATAATCTGATTTATGAAGCACATGATTAGGTTTTGTGAGGATCACAAGGTTTCTTACAATGTAAACAAAAACTATGACAATTGACTTTAAAGTGACAGTTCTTTAAACTTTCTATCCAAAAGCCATATTTTGAAAACAGCAAAATGAGAAAATCCAAGGTGCCTTAAAACTTTTGTACAGTGCTCTTTGTCCATATTTTATATATAATAAATCTGACAAGAGAATAAATAGTCTGGAAACACAAATGTTTTTCTATACTCTGATTTCTTTTTTTGAAAAAAATACTTTTAAGACCTAGAAAATACTAAAGGCAGTTCCTAGACAAAATGACTGATCTTGTGCAATCAGCAACTTGCTGATATTTCCTGTTGAAATATTTCATGATGCTTTTATGTGACCCTGTGTGTCAAGATGTTGTTAAAAATATCTGTCGGTGTTGTGGTTTAAAGGTGTGGACTTGTTAGGATTTGGTAACTGCATCAAGCACAGTTCTGAATAATTCATTTGTGAATTACTTTATCAGAACCACATTAGTTACACTAAAAGGAAGTCGAGCAGAGACAGACAAGTACCTGGCATGTGCATCGTGGTTATGGTGGTCGTGGTAATCAGAGTGGTGGTTGTCTCCTCCTCCATGGGCAACAAGGCCATGGGGTTCCTCGATCCTGACAGGCCAGCAGCAGATGAGGGGTGCAAAGCTGTGGTGAGAAGCCCCGGTGAGATTGCCGTTGCCGTCGACTCAGTCTGCCCGTGCCCGGGCACGGCCTGTGTCGGGTTGGTGGTGGTGCCTGCAAAGTCCAACGCTTCGATTCAGTGTAATCTCCAATAAGCAACCACCCACAGCCTGAATGTAAATGAGTCTAAGCCCCAAGGTGTCCGATAAGCCTACCTGTTCCTAAGTACTCCTTGCTCTGCAGGGCTGCGTGGATCAGGTCGCCCGGTGGGTAGGACTCTGGAGACGCTGTTGGTGGTGTGTCAGGCGTGGGAGTCATGAAGCTCATACCTGAAAACAAACAAACAAACAAACAAAAAAAAAACAGTTTGTTACTGGCCATGCACTGAAAACAGGTCAAGCAGTAAAGCAATAAAGAAATCATTTCTAAACATGAGAAAATCTGACCAATTTGAACTTGTCTGTGAGGTGGCAGAATAAAGACAAATACCTGAAACCAGGTGGATCATGGTGACAGACAGCATCACAGCGAGGTGTGTGAACCCCATCGTGTTTCTGGGTGAAACTAAACGACCTGCAAAGGTTAAAGTAGATTAGCAACTAAACAAATGTTTAAAAAAACAACTTATTTCCTGCTTTTAAAGGGTTCTTAATTAGAAGGAAGGCAGCGGCAATGGTTCACTATTTATTTATTAGACAGCCGCAAATCTGGCTGAGTAAAATGTTTACATCAAACACACAGGCCACAAAATGACGCGAATCCCATCAAATCGACCTGATACTGTCAAGAGCTAAAGGCTAAATGAGCAAACATAAATATTTATATTTATTTCGAGCACGACGAAGAAATTAGATTTAAAAAGTATTGCTACAAATATCGAGAAGAAAAGAGCACAGGCGCCTCAATTTTAAGCTGATAAAAAAAAAAAAAAAATCAGGCTTATCCCCCCCTCCCTCCCTCCCCATCACCCATCCTCCTCCTGCATGTTTCTCACCCGAATCTGCAACAAAAATGCGCTATTCCAAAAAAAGGAAATAATAAAAACAAAAAAACAAAGATTAGGTAATTAGCCTCAGCCAGGTGTCAGTTCTAAGCCTCATTGTCTCCAACATGTTATGTGTCCAGCACGATAATAAAAGAGCCCCTCCGCTGTTTTTCGAGGCGTTTCCTCTGTGAGTGACAAAATGATGGGGGGGCTCTTCGAGACACCGTCCCTCGCGCCCTCCTCCCCCCAGCCCCCTCCTCCCGGCCCTCTATTTTTGCGCGGAGGACGATTTTTTTGACATCACCGCAGCAACAATGAAAGGTGCCAGTCGCTTACCTGCCCTTCCAGGTTGAACCCAGTGTTTTGTTCCTCCTTCTCCTGCTGCTGTTAATATTGTTGTTTTTGTTATTATTATGGCTGGTGTGTATCTCGGCGGGTATCCTGTTGCTCAAGGCCGAAAACACGGCGGGGTTTGTGCTGGTGAGATCGCCTCTAGCTGGTAGCCGTGCGGCGGTTGACGCATTCGGCTGTGATGTGAGGGCATTCGTGCTGGAGCGTCGGGTGCGCCCTGGCGGCGGGACGGTGTAACTGCAGCCACCGGTCCACATTTTGTTTGCGAGCGCCGCAGGAGCTGTCCACACCGACACGGTGCTGAAGCTGCCCGACTCAAGGTAATCCGTGCGCAAACGTCATCTAAACGCCCGCATGTGCCACGAAATATGCATGGGTAAAACAAAAATGGACAAAATTTCTTGAAATGGTGGAGGTTTAAAGCTACATGGGCTGTAAACATGGAGCTGATGTGGGAGCTGGCGCAGAGCAACAAAGAAACAAAATGAGTGCTGATGCTGCTGCAAGAGCACCGTCCACAGTTTGTGAATCATGAAGCCTTTCTGCAGCTGGTGGTGTTTCTAATGGGCAGCAGGTTGATGCAACAAGCCTATGTGGGAGTAGCCATCGCATCAATAACATGCACACACGTGTGCAATGATCTGCATGTACTCATGTCTTCTTGTGTATAAAACAACACAAATCTTTCAAACCTTGCATACACCAAGATATGAATCACAAAAGTACAATGTTACTTTAAACCACTCCTAACTTCTTGACATTTTGCTTTCAAGCAGCCAGAATGTCTAGTAATCTTTTAAAGTGGTCCAGATTATTAGTTTTTTAAGCTTTCTGAAGGTTTCTCTTTGAAATTTGGCTTCTTTTTCCACTCATTTTCAGTTCTGACCTTGGCAGCATACAGTGAAGTGTGTGCTTTAAACTGAGGATGAGGAGGACAACAGAAGAAGTGTCAAATCTAAATGAATACTACAGTAGATGAACAGTATCTGAAAATTATGTCTTTTAATAAATAGGAACAAATTCAGAAAAAGATCTGACACCAGACCTGAGAGATGCGTCATCCTTCAGCTGATCATCTGCTGTATGTCAGGTTTTCAGCTATTAGCACTCTGGGAATCACTTTGTTGGTGTTAAAATACTATTTAATGTGTCAAACTGCACTATCCTTGGTATTTTTCCACACAGTTGAAGTAATGAGAACAAATTGTGTGAAGTGCCTGAAGTTTGTGCCAAAGTTTTGTGTCATGTGTTGATATATTTAGGAGGTTTGTTTTTGTGCCTGAATGATTCATAGGTCAAAGTTAAATGACTGAACAAACAACAACAACAAATACTGGATTAAAAATAAGAGAAAAGCATCTTTAAGTTTTTCATTAAAAACACAACTTTGACAGACCTTCATAAACCTGAAGACCTGCTGATGAAGACCACTTTAAAATGTGACAAGAAAGTCTGGCTGCTTGGAAGCAAAACAAAAAAGGAATGAGGAGTGACTCAAGATTTTTGCACAGTAATTGTATATCTTTGATCAAATCAGAGGACGCACATGTTTCTGGATATCATTAGCTTTTTATTAACATTTAGAAAATCTAATTTATGCTCAGTCAACATCCACCATTTTGAAAAGCTCCCTCTGGTAAGAAACAATACAACAGGAATACTGTATGTATTTATATATTTATTTTTTTTAACAAAATTCATTTTTGTTTTTAAATTATGTTAGTAGCCTCTAAATGTCAGTAACTTAAAATAAATCATGCCAGCAGCAACAGCTTCAAGTAAGTAACTGGAAACACTGCAGGGAATCAGTGAACACAAGAGACAAAGAAGACCCAATATTGCTTTCACAATTAAACACAATTGTTTAATTAATGTGTCCAACATTCAGTGATTACTTTCTGAGAGTTTCATTAAAATGTGCTTTGTACTTTGAAGTTGTTTTAACTTAGCAAAACGTACTGTACATGGTTTTGTTGATTTAAAAATGATTGTTTAACATTATCCTAGTTTCTCTATTTGTTAATTTTTCAGTGTCTCAAGTTTAGAAGATGCACTGGTCAATGAACACGCTGCCTTTGCCTCAGTATGTGGAGCTTGGTGTCCACTCACTGAGTGGCATTCTGTGGACTGTGCTGCTCCTGTTTCTGTGGCACTGCTACCGGATTGGCTCCGATCTGCCAATCCCAGGCCACACACATGCGGGGAAGCTCAAGTCCAGCTCGAGGCGCTCCATGATTCCCCGGAGCGGCAGCTGCTTTGGAACAAAGTGCAACGCAAGATCCAAACTGTCCAGGAGTGATCTCTTTATTTCCATGGAAACCGGGAAGGATGGAGAGCATGGACAGGCTTACCTCGCTCCGGTGCTGAGTCATGCCTTGTTCCCAGCTCAGGCATCTGCAGAAGGCAAGAAGCTGTACGCAGCGCTGCAAAAGTACGCCAAACGTTACAGTTGGGTGGGTATGGGACGCATTCATAAGGGCCTTCGTGAGCAGGTAAGAGAGCCATCAGCTGCTGCATAAGATTACTATTAGAAGATAGTTTTACACAGAATTTTACTGTGATCTGAGGTGTGTCTTCATGGCATTAGGATGTTTTCTTTAAAGCTAAACACAATAAGAAATGAAATATTGTCAACAAATCATTACTAATGTGACAATCCTGCCACTTTAGGTCAGACAGAACGATCTCTCTACAATACAGAAGCCTCATCTCTTCTTCCTGCCAGATGTCCCAAGTGTACCTTTTTTCCCACGTGACGCTCACCGACATGATATTGAGGTCTTAGAGGCCAACTACTGCGCAATCCTGGCTGAATTTCAGGCTGTTTACCAGCGAGGCATGGACTCAAAATCAGGCTGGACCTTTGTGGGACCCAAGGTACTCAGCTAAACCTTTACAGCTCATTGTGAGGACAACAGATGTAAAACAAAAGATTTTATTTCTAAGTCACAACATCCCATTAGGTGCCCTCTTAATCCCCAAATATATAATATGTGTAAACATATGTTCCATTCTTATTATCAACACCACTAATAAATGTCCTCGATAGTCCTCGTTTCTTTTTTAAGCTATTCTTTATTTGTGTGTTGATAACACACATTTCCAGATGCATATATATATATATATATATATATATAATTTTTTTTTCTCAGTCTTTCTTAGTTTGAAGAAATAAAGCTGAAGTCTGATACGACTGATAAGCCAATGGCAAATAGGATCCTGGCCAAGACCAAAGTGGATTGCAGCTCTTAAAACAACTCCATAGTCAAAAATTTCAGAGGCGTTTATGTTAACACAAATTCATAAACCTTTACACTGCTTTTAATTTCACATTACACAATTATTCAGGCAGAAACATCACAATATTCCTTTATGCTTGCACAAAACCATAGAATTCGATATAAACACCTTTGTAATGCAAAAGTAATGTCAGCGTAAAGGTTTATAAGATAGCGTTAACATGAGCTGCTATGAAAATGTTTGACATTGGATTTGTTTTAGGATGGTAGCAATCCACTTTAGACATGATAATGTTAGGACTAGTCGTTAGTTTATCAATTAGAATTATAATCTATTTCTCTTTAAACTTTGGCTTTTACCTACAAAAGATAAGAGATTAATTTTCTCACAATATTTCTTCAGAACTCCACTTTAAAATTTGTCCCTTTAAGTCTTGTTCTTATCATGTTTTACCTTTTTTGTGTTTGTTAGAAGCTTAAGTTTTGTTCCTGAACCTGCTGCCCTGCATTTGGGTCCAACAAACACACCACTTTGTGACATCTGGGCTTGTTTATTTAACAGGCTTAGAGCTCAAGTACAAAGTGTACACTGAGATATAAACTTCTTAAAGGTTCACCTCAGATCTCTGATAACTATGTAGGCATTAGAATAATGAAAATGTGTGAAACTGAGTCTTAAATGAGCATCATTTTCTCATTCAGGGCCAAGCAGTGTTTCCCATGTACAACGCCGGCATCTGCGTGCCAGGAAACTGCCGCTCCTGTCCCTGCACCTACCGCACCCTTCTTTCTTTACGTACGTTCATCAACAGCAACTCCCTGGGATCTGCAGGATTTTGGCTGCTGGGGCCTGGAGCAACACTGGGGAGCTCATACGGACCCACCAACACACGCCTACGCTGTCATCTTGGTTCGTAAAAGATTTGTTTCACACCGTAGCTTGCAATGTGCTGCAATGAAGTCTGCATCTAATTAACATTTGCATGAACTTCACATGAACTTTGTTACAAATCATCGCAAACAACTAAGTTAGAAAATGATGCAAACCTCTGCAGGATGTCTGTAAACAAACATTACTGGACAGAACATTGTGCTCAAAGTTACATAAAGTCGTGATGCATTAGCAGAAGGTTGAGGTTAATTTCCTTCATAGTTCGTTTTGTACTTTGACCCATCTGGCATTAATCCTCTCGGTTTTAAAATCAGACATTTTTTTTTTGCAGGTCTGCAGATCCCTCCTTTGTGTGAGCTGGTGGTTGGGGGGGAGCCTCAGTGCTGGTCGGAGGGACACTGCCTCCTTGTTGATGATTCGTTCCTTCACACCATCTCTCACAAGGGTTAGTAGAGCCACAACAACAGAAGTGTATTTAAATATCTAAAAGTTCTTACATTATCTTAAATTATAATCAGCTGCCAAAGGTGAGAGGCAATGACGTTTTTGTCTATGTTTGAGTGTGTGTGTGCCCATGTGTGTTCATTCTGTATTGTTAGCAAAGCATTTCATGAATCGCAGAATAAATTGTAATAAAACTTTCAGTAAGTATTCATTGGATTGACATCTACAGCCAATAAAAGTTTTGAAGTCACCCGATTCAAGATGGCTGCCAAAGCCAGCTGACTTTAGAAAGCCCCAAAATAGCCGTAACTCATGGCTGCTGCAGTTAGTTGACCTTAGCCAGCACAAAAATGGCTAAAACTCCTTGAATTCTACAGATAATGAGCTAAAATTTTGGGTGTTATTAGCTGAGAGTTATAACCAACAAATGCTCCAAGCACTAACAGATCCTGCACATAATGTTGCGTTCAAAATACCTATTGGGTCATTTCTCATCATCATGTTAGTTTAAAACTGTGGCATGAAAGGCAGTGGGTAATATAATGCTCGGCCTTAAATGAAAACTGTGTCTGTTTTCAAAAGGTTCTTCAGAATCAGGACCCCGAGTCATTCTGAGTGTGGACCTCTGGCATCCGAACGTGGCTGCAGCAGAGAGGCAAGCTTTGGACTTCATGTTCAGCCCTGACCTCTGAGTTTCCTCCCGCTCCACTTGTGCGCGACATGCAGGGATGCCTTAACTTCGCCCTGCTCGTCCTGAAGCACACAACTCATTCCAGTCAACGAATCACTGTGTGAATCTGCGTTAGAAAAGCCATCAGCCACACGTTCACTTAGGGCTGGATGTTTGGTCTAATTAATAAATTACCTAGAAGATGCAGCATTTTGCTTTTGGACTCATACTAGATAATTTGACTTCAGACTACAAACTAAAAACACGTGGAAGCACAACAAGCAGAGCAGGTTGTAGTTGGTGTAAATATGAGTCTAAGTGCATTTATTATGCTATTAATGTTTGCATGTGAAACATCTTACCTGTTCTGAGCTGCTGCTGCATGTTCTCACACTGTATCTGCCTTCAGGAAGCCATTGGAGAGTTTCAGATACTCTTATTTTGAAAGGTGGTGAGCTTAGCAATGGTTCAACCAAAAATAACTGTGAAAACCTGATTACATAAATGTAGATTTATTTATTTTTGACTCCCAATATTTAGTTTAAATAAAAATGAAACTAACATACTGTGGTTACACTTTTCTTGTAAATGGTTTTCTCCGAATGCTGAAATGTTTCTATGTAAAAAAATAAGAATATATATATATTTTCTTCAGTATTTCTCCATAATTTTTCATTTAGTTGCTGTGTATATGTTTGATTTACAAGTATACTGTATATATAATAAATTATATATATTATAAAATAAGACAGAAGTAAAAGGAAGGCTTGTGGATTAATTGTGTCAAAGAAAAATGAACAGTTTTTGTTGATATAATAAAAAACCTTCAACTAAATATTTTGTGAGCCACTAACATTATTACCTGCTGCCGAGACGCAAAGGTGGACAATTGTGTGAGTGAGTCTTTGTTTGTCTGTTAGCAAAATATCTCATATCACTGGATGGATATACATTCCTTCAAGGAATGCTAGGCGTTTAATTTATTTCATTTTTATTTAACTAAAAAGAAAAGCCTGGCTCAATCCACTCATTATTATAGTTTTAAACAAACATCAGTAATTAGCCTATAATACTTCAGTAAAGTCTTTATTTTGAAATCATGGGATCATGTTGAATATTGAGTCATCAAGTTCCTTTGGTTTTTTTTGTGGCTACTTTTTTTCTAGACACATGAGAATTAGTGCGGTGATTTTTGTCTTATCTGCCATCTGTTCCTCTGAGGGTCCCACGTCGAGGATTACAGAACAGGACCTAATCCAGCCCAGAGAGACAGATTATTCTTGAGATGCTCGACATGTGGTCGTATGCATGTTGTTTCATGATGTTTGCCTCATTTACCACTGGATATTTTACTTTATCTCAGAGTGTGTGAGATCTGATGAGAGGCAAAGCGTTTAGTAGTCAGATTCGTTTGGAGTTTAACAAGTCACTCCTGAGAAACGTTGAGTTAGAGCAATGTTTGCAGGCCACTAAAATATTCCGGATTTGTGTATTTCACCTTATCATTTAAACAATATTCTGAGTCTTAAAATCCTGACTGTCACATTTTAGCCTCCCCATGTAAACAACTTTTGTTCTGCTTTGTTCTTATGCAACAGCATTAGTAAAATATGACAAATGAGCAACGTGGTTGGAACAAAATCCATTATTACACAGGCAATCTGTTGCTTGAAGATGACACGACACTGGCTATTCTCAGTTGATTTGGGATTAATGTGCGGGGTTTAAGCTTTTAATTCATTCGGGGTCATGTTTAGTGAGAAACAACTTGTATGTGAGGAACATATATCTCATGAATTAAAAGGTTTGGAGCTAGGAACCAGTTGATATTCAAGCATTTCACATTGAATCATTACAATGAAATTTGGATTTTGCAGGCATGTAAAAATAAAGTGACATAAGCACATATAAAATGTTATTTTGTGTCTCACATAAGATTTTTTAATCAAAATCTAATTTGGCACGTTGGTTTTGCTCTTCATGAGCCTTCCTACAGATGGTTTTGCCAAACTGGAAAGCTATCCAGATTTGTTACTTTGAAATAAAACGACTTGGACAGATGGACTTAGAGTTTCCAGAACCTCATTGTTGAGATTTATTCTCCTCTCAGACAGATTTTTGATCGCGGTATCTGTGAGTGAAATACATGGCAAATCAGAGTTTTAATGTAAAGATTAATATACTTTTAATAGCTAAAAATGTGTCTATAACAGAGACAACACTAAATGTTTGTTCTATATTTCTGAAGGATATTTGATGAGTAAATTGCTATTAGATTATGAAAACAAAAGCACATTATTTTGAGAAATATTTACCATTTTCCTTCCAGAATTTAGTTTTTCTTTCTGATGAAGCAAAGTTCAAGCGGAAACACTGAGAAACAAAAATGCAATTCTTTAGAAAAAGAAAATACAAACATATACTTCATGCTTTGACAAACTGAAAACAATAATAAGCCTTAAAATCCCAGTGAGACAGAAGCATGAGAGAAGAACTGGCAGCACAAAACACCATGTTCTGATGAGATCTTGTCCTCCAGGTGTCACTAAAGGAACATAGATGCTCAAAGCTGGAGTCATGCTGAAAGAGCCGCGGCAGAGTTAGCTGCTGTTTTTAGGGGGTAAATAATTACCATCCTCAGATAATCACTAATCTTTTGATTAGTTACACTTCAATGCAAACACAACCAATAAAATGTAAAGGCCTGCAGAAACTTATTTTGGCCTGAATCAATGAATTATCAGCGATACAACCTTAAAGGAATAGTACAGCCATTTCGAAGAAAAGTTCTATGAAAAGGTTACAGAAAAACTTATTTTACCTGATGTAGATTTTTTTTAAATGGCTTTAGAAATGACATTTATGTCTGATATGTGAATTACCAGCTAGTCTGAACGCAGCTTAGAATCAAAGTGGATCTTGAACATCCTAAAATATCTCCAAAACTTCATATACAATTGTCAGTTTTATATTACGTGGGTATTTCAGGAGAAATATCAGGATTTTCCTTCAGATTGCACTGGAAGCTGTAGAGCCAGTTGCTGCTTTTGCTAAATGCTCTTGCAAATAAACATAAAAACCCAGATAAACCTCTGCTTGAGGAGAGATTTGACTGTATGGGTTTTTAAAAAAGCCTTCACTCGAACAACTATAAGACTGGAGTTGATTTAAATGAAATGCCACCAATTCAGTTTAGTCTTAGCTGCATTCAGACTAGCCATTAGCTCATCAGTGCCATTCTGGTCAACCATTTAGTAGAGCACATTTTAATCCCCTGTCTTATTTTGTCAGAAACTGTAATATATTTATGATAAAAGTAACCTGTTCTCTTAAGAGTTAACTGCTTAAGCATAATTTGGAAAACAAATCCTCTAGTTTTTTTTAAAAAACACACATTTAGAACACACACCCATTTAGCAGAACCTTATAAAATTATACACTAATTTAATTTGTTGCCATATTAAATACACATTGTCCAAATAATCTCATTCTTTTTTCCTTTTTAAACATTTACACAGTTATGTTTTGAACTTTTTTCCTTATAAGTGAGGTATAAATAACAAAAATAAAGAAAATGTGTTTAACAAGCAATAAAAAGACCAACGCTGCAGAGTGATGAAAATATTTATTTATCACCACATAAGTCAAGTCATTATGGTTTCACTACTGTAAGCTCAACAAACACATAGAAGCACATTTCCATCACTTAAAAGAAAAGAAGAACCTCTAAATCATAATTATGAGATACAATTTTGAAATGGTATCTCATAATTACAAGATGCTGAGTCATAATTATGAGATAGTGCTGTATCTAATAATTTTGAGATGCTACTAAAAATGCCAAAAATGTAAAATAAAATCTAGTCTGGGCATTATTTTCTTGACCAGCTGAATCTTACAATAAGATGTCGGTAACATTACAGTAAAGGATATATCCTCATTTGCAAGGCATCATGGGAGATATGTCTGTCAAATCCATCCCTGCACACAAGCTGCATTATTAAAGTGCTTATTCCTGATTGTTGATGTGTTGAACCAACTGGTTCTTAGGTGTGGTCATCTGAAAAGTCAGTGCTTTGAAATAGCAAAGAAGACATTATGATATACTTCTGTTTAAAGTAGAGGAATTTGTATTTTTACAAAAAGTGTGAAGCTCATATTATGCTTATATTTGTGCAAATCTGAGTTGGTGTTTTGCTTCATGAGTGTAAAGTTTTGTTAACTGTGGAAAACATATTTTAGTATGTGAGCAGGTGTAAAACATCTACTTCGCATGAGAGAAAAATTGATTGGAAAGAGCTCTCATATCAAAAACTGTTTCCTGTGTAAATTTATTGAACAACTATTTCAAGTAGTTTTGAACGAGCAAAGAGCATTGCTCCTAATTTCTCCTCATTCATTCATCAATCATTTGTAGGTTGTGTTTTTATTCCTTTTGCACACTTAACATCATTTACACTCCCTGCTCATTCACTGGAACACATCTGGAGAACTTAAGGTAGAAAAAGATAAAAACTTTAGAAATATTAGAAAAAAAAACATCTTCATAGCTGGAATTTGTTGTTCAGGGCTCCTGAAATTTTTATAATTTTATAATTTTATCCAGCATGATGCTTCTGCACCTTTAATAACAAGAAAATAAAACAAGGAGGCAATATAAAACATATCTTCTCCTGTCTTTGTTTTGTTGTCCTCATGTCTTCGACATCATGTTCACAAACTCTGCAAAGACAGTCAAAAACATTGTGATCAGCTGAACCATAGTAGGTTTTAAACAAACTGAAAATAAGCTTTATATAATGACTGTTGTGAGAACAAAATACACTAAAAACATCTTTGAAATTAAATATAATGAAATGAGAAAACGTTTTTCTTGTCAGACTTTGTGATTTTAAAGTGGAAAAACCCTAAGTGAAGCTAATAAAGTTATTTATGGCATTGATGCTTTAAAGTTACAGCATCCCTCTGGTATAAAAACCTAACAATGTTTTACATAATCACATATTTTATTGTACTTTTTCCTTAAGCCTCATTAATGATGTAATTTCACAGGACAATCCTCTAACTCTGTGAGACACCAGAAGGTTACGTAAGGCTGAGTCTGCTGCGTTTCTCTGTGTCTTTGTGTTTTATCTCACCCTCAAAGTCAACTTTTCCGTCTCCGTTGTTGTCAACTTCTCGGACAACTTCGTCTATTTCAGTTTTGCTGGTGTTTTCACCTAATAACTTCATCATGGCGAACCTCAGCTCCTCAGACGTGATTGCACCATCACCATCGATGTCAAACTACAGGAGACGGAAAGAAGGAACGGTAGCTTTAGGATGTTGTGAATGCATACTGCCTGGAAAGTTTGGACACATTTTGCATTTGAGTTCTTTTATTACTGTCCAACGGCATAAAAACAAAAGTGCTTTTTAAATAGATAGTGAAATCTCTTTTAAAGTGATATTCTGTCAGATAGCTATCAATATTTATTACCTTATCAGTCATAGAGCACAGAGTCTGGAAAAACAAGCAGAAGTCTTCAGCCAGGCTATAAGGTAGTAACTATTAATAACTAATTGACAGAACACTATTTCAAAAAGGACCGGATTGTCCCTTTAAGCTCACCTCTTTGAAAGCATCTTTCAGTTCTTTCAAACCAATCATCCCGGCTGTTTCATCCAGAAGTTTGGGAGTCATTAAATCCACAAAGTCCTGAAAGTCCACCCGTCCCCCCACTAAGAAACATACAATACAGCAATAACATATAATTATTTTACCAAGAAAACAACTATATTTAACCATTTAGCTCACTAAACAGTGTTACTGTTTATAATAAGTGCTATTTTTAGCTGAGCACATAGAGAAAAACACTGTTAAATATTATTATCAATAATTATATTTACATAGCCAAACAAGCACAATCACAACATGAGTCTTAAAGATGGTTTCTATTCAGTTATAGTTATTTGTAACTTAAATCAACATTGGATGCTGACACTCACGGTTCATGTTAATGGTTTGTCCCAGCTGAATCAGCTCCATTTCTGTCGGCATGTAGCCCATGGTTCTCATCAGGTTCCCCAAGTCTTTACAGGTGATGAAGCCATCTTTGTCTTTATCGAACTCTATAAAGGCTTCTCGTAACTCTACAAATTATACAAATAAAAGCATCATGGAGAGATGCTAATCATCAAACTGTTCTATTTTACCTAAACAAAAACAGCTGAAAACATGAAAATACAATTACCTTCTATCTCATCATGTGTGAGATCTCTTGACTGCAAAACAAGAATGGTAAGAATACAAGTGTTAAATTATAGTAATTAGACGTACAATTTATTACATGAATACTGCTTTGATAGATTCTACCAAACAAACCAGAGCTGATTTTATCTGGGCTTCTTACAGTTCCATTTTCAAATGAGGTAATTGAGCAGTTAATGTAATATAAGAGACTCCAGTTCATTAAACGAGAGGCAAAACGTCAGTAAATCAAAAAGAAGCCCAGTTGCCTTTGATTGAATTTAGGATTACGATGCCCTGGGTGACCCGCACACTCCATCTGTTTGTTTTATCTTGTTTATTCAGGGTTTTATCATATCATTGTTGCCTTTGGGCCAAAACCATCTATATCCATTTTTCACCATTTTCATATTTTTGCACAAATCCTCTCTAGTGGTCACCAGTCACGTCTGTCCGTGTTTTTATGGATGATTATCCAATGAAAAGTGTCTTTGTTTGCTAAATCGCAGCATAAAACAGTTTATCCCATAGATGTTTTTGTCTAATCAGCCTCAGATGCTACGTGATCAGGTTGATGATTACTGCTTCTGTGTGAAATGTCAACAATAATGAACCCTGTATGATGCAGTGTTTATTAAATTATAGGATTCTGAACAAATTCAGAATTTGAAACTTAAAACAGCATAAAGTGAGTACTTATGCATCTCTCTAATGTAAAAAGCTTTCTGTCTCTCCTCTATAGTGGTTCAAGTATCCTAATTGCTCATATTTAAGGCAAACAAATTTTATTTCTTGCTGATTCTATTAAAACATTTTGGATTACCATGATCTGGATGATTAAAAAGCTACACCAGCATACCCTAAGCTTCATTTGTTCAATAGGTCTAAAGTCACTCCAACAACGACCATAATTACAGAAACAGTTGTTCCTGCTAAACATAAAAATAAGCCATGAAATCTAACTATATTTATTTCCTTTGGGACATAGAAAGATATTAAGATCCAACCACGTACTATAAAAAATGCCAATATCCTACACAAAACCACTAATTTATCAAAACATGTAGACTTACTTTTCTCCTCTTTTCTGCTCCTCTGAGAAAGATGCAGGGCGGTTTAATGTCCATGATGAGAGGCGCTGTTTAAATCTATTAAGCCTCCTGCCTTACATGCCACAAGCCTGTATCTGCTGGTTTCTCTGTTGACTACGGGGGTCTTTCTGTGCATGAACTGAGGTCAGAAGTGAACAGGGAATCGCAGCATTGTGGGATGACGTCTGGACTGGATTATCTTTCCAGCTTTGGTCCGGAGAGGAAAGATAGGCTTAATGCTGCCCATTATGTCTCATAGTTAAACATTAATGTTTTAGATATTATCTTTGTTTTTGCCATGTTTATTGGCCTCAAGTGCCATGGAAAAAATATCTACAAAAGCTGCTGTAACTAATAATGAAGCCATTTGAAGTAGATTTTATGGCATTACTTGCATCATCATGTAGTGTTTTATGAGTATATCCTTCTTGCATTGCAATAAACGAGCCCATTACTAATACGGATACTCAAAATCAACATATTCAACAAAATGAGAATGATGTCATGCATCAGCTAATGTCATGAAATGATCTTAAATATGTTACTTATAATAATCATGTTAAAATCTAATAGACAAGAGGAAAAATTGTATTCACCACAGAAAAACATGCTTCTCTTTTCTCCAACATTTTATGATTCATTTTGTAAGAAATATTAATGAAAGTACCACTTATCAAGGATATGTCACCCCTGTGTGCAAAATAGATTTTAATCAATTAAAGCAAATATTTCATATAGTATTATAGAACAATAATGAATAAACGTAAATTACTTGTATTTGTTTCAGCTAATTGATCTTAGCAAACAAAAAAAATCTGGTACCACTCAGTCCAGCACTAACGGATCAACCAGGATCTTTGGTTGCTTTCTCGTGCACGGGAGAGAGGAATGCGCATTTCTTCAAGGAATGCGAGTTTCATTGTGCATGTTTCCGCTGTAAACCAGGGCGATGAAGACATGAAAATATTTTGCCAGGTCAATATTTAAAAAACCAAACAGTACTGGCTCAGCACTTAGTATGCTGGGAAGTACCCCACTCCAAAAACAACTAAAATAAAGAAAATGAATCAAAAGAAGAAAACTGCTGACTATGTTTCTATATTGGTCAGCTGCCAAAACAAACCGAATAGTTAAACAAAATAAACTGAAACCAAACATGTTAAAATAATCAAATTCTGTTATATTTAACAATGTTAGTTGGTATATATACCTGACTAAATAATTTGTGTCTGTGTCAGTAGTTGGGAACCTGCTTCTGGTTCAGAATATTCCCACTATAATTCACTTTAATGACATTTTTTTACACCCCTCCTTCCTTTCAACATGTCGACTAATTTAAAGATCTCTTACCCTTACCTTTTCTCTTACCTGTCTGATTTTTGGCCATTTAAGAACTGCTCACATAAACAGAATGGATCACAAATACCAGAACCCAGGTGAGTTTCCACACAATTTTAAGGGGGATTAGTTTCAGAAGGAGGTGAAATGTCAGCAGCTGTGATCGTAAAATACACCAAATGGTAACCATCTGTTCCCTGCTCAAAGGCTCTTGTATTCTGACAATAACATACTTTTTTATTCCGTACTTAGCTCACAAAATGTGAAACCTACAGTTAGAATTGTTTCGTAATATTTAGGCTCTCTAGTCCAAATAGTCACATCTCCAATATTATCTTACCAGAAAAATTTATCCCTTCTCTGTAGATACCACAGAGCAGTAGACAGAAGGAAGGACAGAAGCGCCATAGAAAAAAGACACTTTATTAGAGGGCATCATCTTTTTAATGCAAGGACGCTCAAGCTGTTCTGTGCCACAGGAAGAAGAGTCACAAAAGACAAAAAAAGCATCTTAACAGTTGGTTATTAGAGGCTCAGCTCCCATCCTGCTCACTCTGCATGTTGTTACAGATTCTTAAATACACACAGTTTCTCATTTAAGTTCCAGTAAGTTTGGAAAACCTCAGGGGGAAGATGTAAACTCCGTATTATGAAGCTGGCATTTACTCTCAGATATTTTGGTGCTGTCAACAGCTGGAGGACTTTTAGACTAGTTTTTTTTTCTTTAGAACATCCCAGGTCCTTGAACGGCTAAAACGTACTAATCTAGCTCAGTCACGTTTAATGTCAGGCTGTTCTGTTCTCATTCCCAGATGGGAACAAACCAGATTAACGTGTTTAACTGTAAAAGGTTAAATTTATGGTAATATTTGTGGTTATTTGCAGTGAGTCTGTATCATCAGCTTATTTGATAAACCTTTATTACTCAAGAATATTACAACAGCAAGTGAATATTTAATTAATAAAGTTTATTTAAATAAAGTTGAACATGTTAAAAATATAATTAGGAAAGCAGTACAGTTTTTCTTCAAAATTTATTTAAATTTTATGTCGGTCTACCAGTTTGCTACTTTCTTTACATTTGAATTTGCTTTGCACATGTATGTAAATCATCTTTTAAAAATAAACACACAAGTAGTTCATGAGTACGTCCCACTTTGAGAGACACAGGGGAAGGACTTTTTAATTTTACACCAGCAGCTGAGAAACTGGGAATCATTTAAAGCTAAAAAAGACTAGAAACCACAGCGTTAGAGTGAACACAACATGAAAAATCTAAAAATCTGGAGTATTTTATGTGTAGTTATCATTCATGGTAAGAAAAACTATTCTTTTACTCTTTGGTAAGTGTCTCTTTCTGACATTTAGATCTTTGTCAGACACCGTGTTTTTATTTTCAGGGGTCTGGAGCGAGACCAAACTGGATCAGTCTCCCTCTGAGGTGAAAAAGCCTGGAGAGACAGTAAAGATGCCGTGCATCGTGTCCGGGTTCAACACGGCCACAGATTATGTTCATTGGATCCGGCAAAAGACAGGGAGAGATTTAGAATGGATTGGGAGGCAGTTGATGTCCCACACTGAAATTTTTAGATTTTTTACAAGAAGGTTCACTCTTTCTTATGATACGTCCAGCAGCACTGTGTACCTCGGTATCACAAGTCTGACAGAAGACGATTCTGCTCTTTATTTTTGTGCTCATACAGCACAGTGACTGAAGACAGCTGAACAGCTGTGCAAAAACCACCTCAAACAACAAACAACACAAATGTCTCATATTATCATCATTCTCACTGTTGTTTTTCTGTTAAACTTTGTTAATAACTGCTCCAATTAAATTAAATTTAATGTAATATTCAATTATAGCATATATCCAATAAAAAAAGACACCTGCTACTCTGGGCTACTCCAAAGAAACCCACTTCAAACATGTTGAACTATCCCTTTAATGATTTTTTCTTTCTGTATCTAGACATCAGATCAGTTAAATGTACCCATAATGCAAAAATCTCATTAAAAAAAGTAACTGTAATACATAGTTAAGGACCCTTTGGTGCAGAATGCAGGTTATGGTTCTTGTGTGAGGGTTTGTCACAGTGGTGGCCAGGAGGCTATGACACTCTGAAAGACACCCATACAAAAAGCCATCAGTAGAAACAAGATGATAACAAAAAAAAATAAACAAATCAATAAAATGAATTTAAAAGACCAAGAACATCAATCACCATTTTGTGTGCAGACTTAAATAATTATCTCCTTTATAATAATTTCTGGTAAAAGGTAATGCTTATGATGCATGTACATCTAAATTTTACAGTCTTAAATGTGATGAAAAGAGCTTAATTTAAATGAAGACAATACATAGTGTACTGCTCTGAAAGTACATCTGATATTTATTTGTTTTGTCTGGGTTCCAGGTTTTAATGTGTGTGTGTGTGTGTGTGTTAGTTTTCTAGAGCCTGGAGTTTTTGTTCAGGCAGTAAGTGAAGACACAACACTGTGATGCCTTCGACTTCTGGGGTGGTGGGACCAGACTCACCGTGACTTCAGGTAAAAGGCATTTTCATATATAATTTAAATTATGATTTATAAAAGTTTTAGTATTAAGTGCTCTTAAAACATCAATGTCAACAGAACAAAATTTCACATGGATCCATTTCCATTTAGCGTGCATGTCTACATTTTTAATTTTAACATAATAATTGGTAATACCAGGCATATTTGTTAGTTACAATGTGTGTCTAATACATAATCTAAAGCATTTATTTTTAAGATGGAAAATAAAACTGGGTTTATTTTTGATTTTGAGTTTTATTTTAATATTGGTGCCAAGTAGACTGAGGACAATGGTGTCAAGACTTTTTTACAGGAAAAAAAAACTGTTAAAAAGGTAACAGTCGTGTGTCTTTTCAATTAATGTAACTGTTATAAATGTAATAACTATTCCATCAGTAACTTGAGGAGAAATAAAAGTTATCTGCAGTATTTATGATACAAATGTTTTGATCTCAGTGTCTGATTTCAGAACTTTTTACCCTTGACAGCCCCACCTGTCCCACCGACGGTGTTCCCATTGATTCGGTGTGATTCCGGGGATAAAACCACTTTCAGCTGTTTGGCTCTTGATTTTTATCCAAACAGTCTGATGTTTGAGTGGAGTGACACCACTGGAACCAGACTGGATTCTGTACGTTATCCTTCAATCCAGAGCAGCAACAAATACACAGAAGTCAGTTTAATTGAAGTGTCCAGATCTGAAGATAATTTAATGTCCTATCAGTGCTCAGTGACTCATCCAGGTGGCAACAAGACTGTCAACGCAAAAAGTTTGTAGCTTCTACTTTACTTTAATATCTCTCTAATGCTTTCGTAGTTGGCATTTTCCCATTAAAACCTGTAAAACACTGGCTTCAAATGCATCATACTTACATTTTCTTTCTTCCATCTTTATTTATGGTTGTGAAACCCGTTATCAGAACTAAACGACCTCTTCTCTCATTCAGGAGCCCCAGACCTGACTTTGTTCTCAGTGCCAACTAGAGATGGTCAGACCCTTGTGTGCACCATTGACAATTTTTTTCCTGAAGATCTGTCTGTTAAATGGAAAAAGAATGGTAATGAGGTGTATGGGTGCAACAAATGGGCCCCCAAACAGCTTGGAGGTTTATATTCAGCTGTTAGTGTCATGAAGGTCAAGGGGGCCGACTGGGACGGTGAAGCTGTGTACACATGTGAAGTGACTCACCAAGGAACAACACATACAAAGAAGGCATCAAAAGGTAATGCTCTGTTCTGTCTGAATTGTCACTGCTAAAGCAGGTAAACACAAGCTTTAACTATGTAACTCTGTTTTGTGTTGGTTTCTGGTTTTTTTTAGCCCTGATCACAGTGACACTGAACCCTCCAAGTCCTAAAAAGATTTTTGCTGATAAGCAGGCAAAGTTGGAGTGTGTTGTCGCTGGACAGGACGGCACCATCGTACGGGGAGCTGAAATCACCTGGGAGATCAACGGAGAACGTGTGACCAGTTATGGCAGAGAAGTTACAAAGTTTGAAGACAACCGGCACAGTAAAACCAGTATTGTGATTTATAATCACACAGAGTGGATGAGAGTGAGCAAAGTGAGATGCTATGCTGTTACAAACAATATGGCACCAATTATTCAAGAGATGACAGTCCACAAAGGAGGTTTGTTTCTGTCAGATGGAGAGTGGTGGTTAAAGTTAGCATCGTGTTTGAACCTCCTCAGTAAACTAGGTTTGTCTTTCAGATGGAGCAGAGCCAAAAGTAACGGTACACACTCTCCCAGAGGAGGACATCGGTCCCTCAGCTGAGGTCACACTGGTGTGTCTGGTCTCCAGTTCTGTGCTGCGGGATTATTACATCGCCTGGTCAGAAAATGTTGGAGATAACACCTCAGATTATTATGATGGCATCAACTTTCCCCAACAAAAGACCAAAAATGGCTACTCCGCTACAAGTGTTTACACCACCACCAAGGACAAGTGGCAGGGGGACTACGTCTTCTACTGCAACGTGTGGCCTGCTGGTCGAGAGAACCAAATGAAACCAAAAGGAGTGTCTAAAGCCATGGGTAACTCAGCTGAGTGTGAATAAGTGCAGATTCAGCTTTAGATGTGTTTTTTTTGTGCAAATATGTTGTGCTGTCTCTGTAAAAATGTGATGTCATCAGTCTTTATAAATGTACACAATTAGGTCAACTTGTTTGTTTTGTTTTGTTCGTCCCTGTGTTCATTTTTTGTATCTGTACAATCTTTGTCAAACTGTCTGACAGCTGCTTTTACATGTTTTAAATAAATGTTGCATGGAAATGGGTTGTTTGTGAATGAATGGGTTTATTAAATGGCCTAAACCAAAATAGCACAACTATCTATAAGAAACAAAAACACGACTTACATTAAGTTTAGGCTCATGAGAGAAGGCTCAACCTGCCATTAATCACAGCAAAAAATAAAAAAACAAAAAAGTGCAGATGAATGCTGACTCCTGCTGAAACTTATTGAAGCTAAAACAAAAACATAACTAAAATGAAAAGAACCCATAGTTAAAGCCAAAATGGGTAAAAGCTAAAATGAGTAAAAATGGGATTTTTATGTAAATAAAGTTACATAATTCAAAAAGTTAAAAAGTTCTAAATGCTAAAAGTCCTAGCAAATTATTTCTGGTCAAGCCAAACATTTTGAAAACAGTTGTGTGAATCATGACTCAGCATTCACACAATAACAATTTGGTAATTATAAAGAAATGTTTCTTGTGCATACATTTTAAGACACTCATATGCAAAAAACACATTTTTTGTCTTCAACATGTTCCTGATAGAGCTTTCTCCGTGGTCAAACTTGACTTTTGCTCTGAGCTGCACAGATGATGCTGGTGATGAAGATGAACTTAGCAGCCTGTGGTCCACAGCCGCCACTTTCATCTTCCTCTTCATCTTCACCCTGTCATACAGTTTGATCTCCACCCTGGTCAAGGTAAACACACTGGCTTGGCTGTTAAAAGGCCTAAATGAAAACATGAACAGAAGATGTGATGTTTATTTATGAATAATCAACTATGTTTTGGCACAAAAATAAATGAATATATTTCCCCCTAAAACTTTCTACAAATATTGTGAAAAAGCTACTGTATATTTTTTATTTTCTGAGTCCAGACATTTCTTATTGCTTCAACATAACACCTGTTTTTCTTTTATTTCAGATGAGAAGAAGAGAGGAGAGAGATGCCTGACAGCTTTTTTGACTTTCGTTTTATTTTAAAGTTGATTTTTGAAAACAAGCAACTTTCAAACACTTGCTATCCTCTATCTGATGCATTTTTTCTTTTTTCACAGTTTCTGCAAACATAATAATCACGTGTTTCCACCTTACACTTCTGTTTTTGATTCTGTCATTTTTACACAGTAACTATGAAAATAAACTTTTAATGTTCAGAGTTTTCAATGCTTCCTCTCCCTCTGAACCACAGAAAATAACACAATTTTTAATGAAAAATATTTAAGCTTTCACTTTACAGTTATGGTGTGCGTGTAAAATACAAAATAAAAAAAACACTTTTTAGGATTTTGTCTACAGCTTAAAGAAAACAATTTACTAAAATAACCACTTGTAGTCACCGTCCTGTGACCTTCAGTTTTCAGTTACAGTTTGATGGTTTCTAGTTCCTCTTCCTCTGTTTACCTCTGGGACAGCAGCTGCAGCTGTGAAACTTGTTAGAAACCGAGAAAAATATAAATAAACTTGACGAGAAGCATATTTCGCTGCATGTATTTGCATGTTGGCAGGTGTTTAGACGCAAAGCAGCTCCTCTGCTTGTAAACCTACATTCTCAAATAAAACGATGATGCATCCCGACCGACTGGGACTTAAGTGCAAATAAATCTCTGAGGAATTAAATATTCAAAATTTAGGATTAGACAAGTGATGAAAAGATTCTTGATGAGTAGATTTGCAAGCACACACAGGCATTAAGAATAATTAAAAAATATATTTATATATAATCCGTCCATAATATATTAAACAATTTTTTTCTCACCACACAGGCCTGTTTCTAGCAAGAAAACAGGACAATTGTGAGTTAAAAATCTTGACAACACCTACAGCTGCAGCCTTTGGCGCAAATAATTTTGTTTTTAATTGTAGGATTTACAGAACTCATATTTCTGGTTTTCTTAAGAGTTTTTTCAGAGGCCTTATTCTGCATTTTTCTTTTTTTTTCTTTATCTTAACCTTTGTAGATGCTTCACTAATGATGCCTAACAGGCCTGATTTGCCTTTTTACCACAAGATAGTTACAGAGATAGATAGCACCTCACATGACCAACCAGCTGGTGATTTAAATGTGGTTTTTCACATTTAAGCTCATTTATAAATTTTGCCAGTCAAATTCACATATTCCATTATGGTCAAAAAGGCTCTAAATCTACAAAAAATGTATTATGCTTAGAAGTAATCAAACATAAAGTGCTTTGAAATTGCAAGTGCACAATAAGCTGTTAAAGCTGATAAAAAAACAACCTTAAATCAAAAACTGAAAATAGCAGAAAAATGTAGTTCCCCAACATCAGAACAGAAATGTGCTCCTTGAGCAGAGGTACACTTCTGTTCTCCTGTCATCCACTGCAGAGCATCAAATGCTCACATATGACTGACTAATAGTCAATCAGTCAACATCCACCATGAAAGTAGATTGGCTGAAATAGAAGGGACAACAGAGGATCTAAAATGCTAACAAGAGAAGATGTATAACACAATATTATACACATTTAGAGAAGAATGCATGTCCCAGTTAAAATTTCAGTTACACTGAAAACAATTCATAATTGTTTTATAACCTGTCAGTCTTTCTTTCTTATGCAAAAGGGTACTTCCTCCTCAGCTATAAAAACCTGAGTGGCACAATCAGTGAAGTCAGATCCTCCTCATCACCATCATGTTCTCTGTAGCTCTGCTGCTGCTGTTGGCTGCTGGATCCTGTGAGTCTCACTGAGTCACTGACAGTCTGAATAAACCACAATGATGGTTCACTGTTCTTTGACTGACATATAACATGTTGTTTTCCTCAGGTGTGAAGTGTGAACAGCTGAATCAGCCAGCCTCTCTGATCGTGCAGCCAGGTCAACGTCTGACCATCAGCTGTCAGGTCTCTTATTCTCTGGGCAGCTACAGGACAGCTTGGATCAGACAACCTGCAGGGAAAGGTCTGGAGTGGATTATTATCGGAGGAGATGGTTATACCACATACTACAAAGACTCCTTGAAGAATAAGTTCAGTATCACTTTGGAAACGTCCACCAAAACAATGACTCTAACTGGACAGAACATGCAGCCTGAAGACTCTGCTGTGTATTACTGTGCCAGAGAGCCACAGTGACACAAACCAGCAGCAGAGCTGAACAAAAACCCCTCAGAGCCTGAACACTGGCAATATAACTTATCAGCCAGAAGAGGCGCTTTAAGACCACTAATGATTTTCAGAGCCATTCAACCCACCCCCCAGCCCCCACTATCCCCCCCCCAAAAAAGTAAATAGTAGATATAATAATAAATGATGTCTTAAAGTGAACTTAAATACAAAACATGAAATGTTAAATTAAGCAACTTGAAAAATTCTAAGTTTTCTCAAAATGCTAATTTCATCTAATATTGAAATTGTAATGCTTTTGTACAAATGTTTTCTGTCTATGACTGTATAACAGATGCAGTTGCATCATGATTTCAGTTGAGTTTAATCCCTCCTGCAGGGAGGAGTCAATGGAAAACTTAAATACCTTTTTCTCTACTTATCTGACAACAGATGTCAGAGCAGACTGAACCATCAGGTTAACATGATGGATTATAAAACAGGGTTGCTGCTTTTAACTCTCTGCTGGACAGGTGAAGATTTTCACTGATTTTGATCTGGTAAAACTTGATTTCTATTACCAACATAATACATGATCCAAATATCTTGCTTGCATTGACAGGTGTTGATGGTCAGACTCTGACAGAATCTGAACCAGTGGTTAAAAGACCTGGAGAATCCCACAGACTGACCTGTACAGCCTCTGGGTTCACATTCAGCAGCTACTGGATGGCCTGGATCAGACAGGCTCCTGGAAAAGGGCTGGAGTGGATCGCTTATATCAGCAGTGGCAGTGGCAGTAGCACATATTATCCTCAGTCCGTCCAAGGCCGGTTCACCATCTCCAGAGACAACAACAAACAGCAGCTGTATCTGCAGATGAACAGTCTGAAAACTGAAGATTCTGCTGTTTATTATTGTGCTCGAGAGCCACAGTGACTGAAGTCAGTGGAGCAGCTGTACAAAAACCTATGATGACTTGAACTGGTGTAATAGACCTTGAAAATAAAGTTTAAGCTCTAAATATTTTACATGCACTTTTAAAATCAAATAAATATGTCAAACAAAATAAATAATTATTAGTAAGTAAAAGAAATCTTGATAAAGTTATTTATAGAGAAGTAAAAACTAACGTTTCCCTGCCTGATATTCACTAATAAGTCAGGAAACAACTGACAAACAACAACATCCACTTCACTTTCAAAATGTTTTAATCTAAGTCTCTTTCACAGTGAAAGTAATGTGTGAATAAAATAATTTCACTGAAGCTCCATCTGATAACTCACTTCCTGTCTGCAGCCACAGAAACACATAAAGAAAACTGAAGGAAACATGAAGCAGCAGCTGTGTCATTCTGCTTTTAGGAGGCTTACATGACTGAATAAACACACACACACACACACACACACACACACACACACACACACACACACACACACCTACACACCTACACACACACACACACACACACACACACATATATATACAGTATATCACCTGCCACTGAAGGTAAAAGCAGAGCGATTTTTTTGCTTGTGTCTGTGGACACAATGTATGTGTTTTCCATTTGTACCGCTAGCAATTTTTTTGTTGTCCAGTTTTCTTAGGAATTTTTTTTCTATAAAATTAGAGTTGTGTCTAAACATATAAATAGGGAAAATGTACAGATTGATGTAAAACAGTCTACAATGTAAGATAACAGTACAAAATGAAAAAGGTTGACAATCCTTAATTTTGGGAGACCTTCAAAACTTCATTGGTACAAAAAATCTTAAAGTGATCACTTTCTGTGTTTCATCATCAGTCTTTCACATCTTTGCTGTGTATTGCTCTGACAGAAGTTGACTGTCATAAAAGTAACACTTTGTAATACACAGAAATATTTCTGACATTTTTTTTCTCTGAAACCTACAGTGTAAAGCAGATCATATCCAAACACTCAATGATAATTTCTTAGTCACTGTTGACTTTTTTCCTCAACAACTATAATAGAAGTGTGTAAAATACTGAATGTATACATGTAATTATTTCCAAAAATCTGGTAATGATTGAAAAGTATTGTGTGCAAAAAAATGAATGGTAAATATGTAGTATGTTCTGTGGGAATGCACTCAGTAAATAATAAGAAAATGTATACTTTTTTTTCTTTTATGAAATGTGTCAGATGTTTTTGTTTTCAACAGTGATGTAAATTTTTTCTTGTACAATGCAGAAGGAGGAAGGAACAAAATAACTGGGATGCTCGATAAGTCCAAATAAGATAATTATTGCTGTCATTGTCAAATATTGTAATATTTATTTGTGTCAGGTTCTTTAAGTGAAAAATCAATTTATCATTTTTAGAAGCAACAATAGTTAAATCCACAGGAAAAGTCAAACCTAAATTAAACCCAGGTCATGAATTTAAATATATTCTCTTATCTTGTAGAATCAGACAGAAACATTTCCTTTTGGTTTTCTGTTGTGTTTTAACCAATAAAATTAGCTTCTGATATATGAAGTGAGGCAGACGGAGCTGATTTACTGCATATTATCACAAGGAGTTAACCAGTGCAAATCCAAAATACTACACTGTTTGATTTGAAGATATTTTATCCTTTAATAAAAATGAATGAATTAGGTAATTTTATGTGCATTAGCTGAAGGTTGATGACAACAAAATGAAGATGAATCCAAATGTCCCTCCCCTTTAGAGTCTACATGTAAATCTTGTGGTCTTCAGTGTTGTTCAGATGTAAAGAGTTCATATAAGAGGAATCACAGCTCTGCAGCTTTAACATCAACCATGTTTTCTGTCACTCTGCTGCTGCTGTTGGCAGCTGGAACAGGCAAGTCCTTCTTAATTTGTAACAGCAGTTCTGTTTGTTGTGATCCTTGATAAACTGACACACAATATGCTGTTTTTTCTGCAGTTGTGAAGTGTGAACAGCTGTCTCAGCCAGCCTCTGTGACTCTGCAGCCAGGTCAGAGTCTGACCATCAGATGTCAGGTCTCTTATGATGTGGACATATATGTAACAGCTTGGATCAGACAGCCTGCAGGGAAAGGACTGGAGTGGATGAGTGTAGACTCAGCTGTCAAAGATTCATTGAAAAATAAGTTCAGTGTGAACTTAGACTCCTCCAGCAACACAGTGACTCTAACTGGACAGAACATGCAGCCTGAAGACTCTGCTGTGTATTACTGTGCCAGAGAGCCACAGTGACACAAACCAGCAGCAGAGCTGAACAAAAACCTCAGAGCCTGAACACTGGTAATATAACTTGTTAGCCAGAAGGGGCGCTCTTAGACCACTAATAATTTCAGAGCAGTTCATATAAATAAATCAGAAAGTCTTGAAAGGTAGATATACTGTATTATTTCACACACAATCAGAAAAATGCAGCTTTTACACATAAATAAAAATAACAAAACACATCACCACTGGTCAGTGATATGAAGCAGCACAAGTGTAAGTCAACAGAAACTTTTAAACATGTCAACATAAATCAACATCCGGGTTCATATTAAAGCAGCTCTGTTTGAAAGCATCCTGAAATAAACCACTAATCTAAAAAAAAAACATTTTTTGATGTTGATTGGATGGACATCAAACTTTGAGATTCAAACTTAGTTTTAATAAATGTGTATATTGGGTAATTGTTATTGTAAAAATACACAGGGTTGTATTTTTTTATTTTAGAATAAAACTAATAGAATTATATTCTGCTCATCATTTCATTTACTACTTATAAAAAATCCCTTTTTGAATGTGATAAACACATGAAGCTGTATTATTGTGTTTACACAAAGTAAAATTAAAATACAACAAATGACAACAGATAAACCAGCAGAGTAATGAACTCCTCCCCTACAACGTCTCACTGTTGTTAGACTTCATCTTGTATCAAATGATAAAATTAGCTTTTTCTAAAGAATAAACATTCAGCAGTTTCTGTAAAAAACAACCCTTTTTATTTTAAATAAACTGTTTGAAAAGTTTTTTTTGCCATTCTCTTATCTGTTAAGCAGTTCATGTGATCTGAGTACAACATTATTCAGAACATGGATTCAAAATTTAACATATAAACAAAAAACATCCCCTGCCAGTTTTAAAAATATTAACTTTTTCCCCAACTTGTGTATTTTATAAATATCTGTATTATTGAGACACATGCAAGTGAATCACAATTCCAATCTGGTTGAATGCTTCCTGTGAGGAGGAGTCAGAGCAGAACTCAGATTTCTTCCACCTCTACTTATTTGACAGAAGAGAGGATTTCAGAGCAGACTGAACACTCAGGTTAACATGATGGATTATAGAACAGGGCTGCTGCTTTTAACTCTCTGCTGGACAGGTAGAGGCTTTTACTGATTTTATATCAGGAAACAAAGAAGTTACCAACATATTGCATGGTCTCAACTTTTTTTACTTGCAGGTGTTGATGGTCAGACTCTGACAGAATCTGAATCAGTGGTTAAAAGACCTGGAGAATCCCACACACTGACCTGTACAGCCTCTGGGTTCACATTCAGCAGCTCCTGGATGGCCTGGATCAGACAGGCTCCTGGAAAAGGGCTGGAGTGGATTGCAACTATTAAATATGACAGTGCTTATATCTATTACTCCCAATCAGTTCAAGGCCGGTTCACCATCCTTAGAGACAACAACAGACAGCAGGTGTATCTGCAGATGAACAGCCTGAAGACTGAAGATTCTGCAGTTTATTATTGTGCTCGAGAGCCACAGTGACTGAAGTCAGTGGAGCAGCTGCACAAAAACCTATGAAGATCTGGACTGATGGAATAAACCTTGATAATAAAATTTGTGCTCTAAATATATTACAAGCACTGCTAACATTGATTCAATGTGTCAAAAAAATAGGCATTTTTTTAACAAGTGTAAAAAAATGTAAAAAGGTTTTTCATAGAGAAGTAAAAACTAATGTTGCTTTGACTGATATTGACTAATAAGTCAGGAAACAACTGTCAGGGAACAACAACCATGTGACTTTCACAATATTTTAATCCAAGTCTTTTTCACAGTAAAAGTAATGTGTGAATGAAATAATTTAATTGAGGCTCCATCTGATAGTTCACTTCCTGTCTGCAGCCACAGAAACATAAAGAAAACTGAAGGAAACATGAAGCAGCAGCTGTTCCTTCTTGTTCTTTGGAGGCTTACATGACTAAGCTTACAAGATGAAAGCAGAGCAATGATGTTTTTGCCCATGTCTGTGTGTATAATATGTGTGTCTGTTTGTTCTTTTGTACAAATGGCAATTTTTCTCATTGTCCAGGTTTCTTAGATTATTTTTCTATCTAATCAGAGTTGTGTCAGAACATATATATGAAGAAAAAGTATAGTTTATTGTGGTAAAAGTAAAACAAAGTAAGACAACAATGAAAACTGAAAAAAGACATGAAAAGTATCATACGTATTAGTTTTTTAAGAACTTCAAAAATACATTGTATTTATTGGTACAAAGCAACTCACAATTTGGTTAATAATTGACATTAGTTAATAATTCTCTTAACAAAGTGACACTTAATGAAATAATAAATTGTGTCTTAAAACTTCACATGAATAGCTCGCTTCATGTTTTTCCTCACTGCTTGCAGTTTTATTAAAATGCTGTCATCTAATCAACAATCAGCAGCTTTTAAAAACAATTTATGCATCTGTGAGATAATTTTCAAACATGTTTTCTGGCTTTAACTTTTCTGTTAAGGCTTGTTTCACTGANTACATTGTTAGTTTGATTTTATACAAACTTGGGCTCCTCCTACCTGCTATAAAAATATCCCATCAGTGTGGAGCTGAGTTGTCAGGATGTCTGTTTCATCAGTCAACATGTTTTCTGCAGCTCTGTTCCTGCTTTTAACAGCTGGATGTGAGTTTCTTCAGACTTATCACAGACAGCAGGTTATTATTTTCATTATGTCTTGATAATTTTTAATAAAACATATTCTTCTTTTATCAGGTGTGAAGTGTGAACAGCTGACTCAGCCAGCCTCTGAGACTCTGCAGCCAGGTCAGCGTCTGACCATCAGCTGTCAGGTCTCTTATTCTGTCAGCAGCTACTACACACACTGGATCAGACAGCCTGCAGGGAAAGGACTGGAGTGGATGAGTGAAGACTCAGCTGTCAAAGATTCATTAAAAAACAAGTTCAGTGTGAACTTAGACTCCTCCAGCAACACAGTGACTCTAACTGGACAGAACATGCAGCCTGAAGACTCTGCTGTGTATTACTGTGCGAGACGGAGAGCCACAGTGACACAAACCAGCAGCAGAGCTGAACAAAAACCCCTCAGAGCCTCAACACTGGTAATATAACTTATCAGCCAGAGGAGGCGCTCTTTGACCACTAATGATTTCAGAGCAAATCTTAGATAAATCAGAAAGTCCTGAAAGGTAGATATACTGTAGTGTTTAAAACATAATCAGAAAAATAAAGTTTTTGCACATAAATAGAAAACAACAAAACACATCACCATTGGTCAGTGATATGAAGCAGCACAAGTGTAAGTCAACAGAAACTTTTAAACATGTCAACATAAATCAACATCCTGATTCATTTTAAAGCAGCTCTGTATGAAAGCATCGTGAAATAAACCACTAATCTAAAAAGGAACAATTTTGGTAACAACAATAATTTTAAAAACAAGTAGGTGATAATAAGTGGATCAACATCAGACTTTGAGTCTCAACCTTTGGTTTTATAAATTCTACATAATAAGCAATGCTTCATTAAATACACAGGAATCCTTAAGAGATACCTTTCTGTTCTGGTCACCATTTCATATATTACTTGTAAAAAAAAAAAAAAAAAGTGTAAGTCAACAGAAACTTTTAAACATGTCAACATAAATCAACATCCTGATTCATATTAAAGCAGCTCTGTATGAAAGCAACATGACAATATTTATATATATCTTTGTCCGATCTTTCTTTTATTTAATGTTGTTTATCACTCACATTAAACTGAAATAAACCACTGATCAAAAAAATGTACAATTTTGTGAACAACAATAAAATAAAATGAAGTGGGGGATACTAAGTAGATCAACATCAAACTTTGAGATTCAGA
>NC_051441.1:13340384-13348304 GCF_001649575.2 Kryptolebias marmoratus | reverse complement strand
AAGAGAGGATTTCAGAGCAGACTGAACACTCAGGTTAACATGATGGATTATAGAACAGGGCTGCTGCTTTTAACTCTCTGCTGGACAGGTAGAGGCTTTTACTGATTTTATATCAGAAAACAAAGAAGTTACCAACATATTGTAAGGTCTCAATGCCTTTATTCTATTTTTTTTTTGCAGGTGTTGATGGTCAGACTCTGACAGAATCTGAATCAGTGGTTAAAAGACCTGGAGAATCCCACAGACTGACCTGTACAGCCTCTGGGTTCACATTTAGTGACTATGAGATGGCTTGGGTAAGACAGGCTAATGGGAAAGGACTGGAGTGGGTTGCACATCTCACCAAACCCACTGGTAGCAGCAAATACTACTCTCAGTCAGTCCAAGGCCGGTTCACCATCTCCAGAGACAACGACAAACAGCAGGTGTATCTGCAGATGAACAGTCTGAAGACTGAAGATTCGGCTGTTTATTATTGTGCTCGAAGAGCCACAGTGACTGAAGTCAGTGGAGCAGCTGCACAAAAACCTATGATGACTTGAACTGGTGTAATAGACCATGATAATAAAATTTGTGCTCTAAATATTTTTACATCAACTGTTAACATTGATTAAATGTGTCAAACAAAATAGGCAATTTTTTAACAAGTGTTAGGAAATGTAAAAAAGTTTTTCATAGAAAATTAAAAACTAATGTTTCCTTGCCTGATATTGATGAATCACTGGGTGCCTTTAAATCTAAACTTAAAACCCACCTGTTTAGANATTGCTTATGGCTAAATTAGGGTTAGAGTGCGGGGTTTTGATGTCTTTGATGTTTTTCTCTTTCTTACTGTTTATTCAATGTCACATGCTGTTTTTATGTATTTTATTTTTTTTTATTATGTAAAGCACCTTGAAATGCCTTGCTGCTGAAATGTGCTATACAAATAAAATTTGATTGATTGATTGAAATGAAGAACAATATACAATCATGGTAAAAACTAAATATTTCCATCAAGAAATCTAAAATTTCAAGTATTTATTTTAATTTTTTTTTCTTTTTACAAACATTTTAAATTTAAATAATTACATTCTGTATTGAGAACAGCAACACATGACTTGTTATATTGTGTTATTTTTTTATTGTTTTTATTTGAATGACAGATGATTGTCTGTGACAGCCTCACATTTAACTCTTTTTGCTGAGTTTAAGCTAGTTTATTGACCTTCTGGAGGGTAACAAACTTACCTTTTTATTATTATTGTTTCTATTACCCAACTCATATATAGCATTACTTGAAATCAATTAAATGAAATTAATCTGTGATGTGAATTTGTTATTGGTGTACAATAGATAATCAAGTATTAATCACATAATACCTCCAGTAATTTTGGAAGTATCTCACAGTAAATACACCAAAAAATATAAAAATGCCAAATTTTTGAAAAAAACTTTTTTTTTTCCACAATTAAAATGACATTTTTTTTTAGCTAATAATAAAATGTTCATGAAAATGTTTATCTTACACAGTTTTTATATCTCTGAAAACGAAAAGGTGAAATATACTGGATTGAACACAACTTCAAACACTGCCAATATTCAAAAAAACTCTTTGAAAGACCTTCATTAAGCCTTTAGACAGCAAACACTTTACAAGATTACACAAATGTGTGGCTCAGTGAATAAAAAAAAAAATATCAAGAAACAAGGAGTAGCTCAAGTCTTTTGCACAGTGCCGAGTCTTTCCTGCTTTAAGCCTGTAGAGGGAGATCTACACAAAGCTTTCAGTTTAGGGTCCTTTGAATAAAATGTTGCAAATTTTTGTAGTCTTTGTTAATCGTTTAAATCAGTTGTTCTAAACCTTTTTTACATCACAGAACGGCTTCATTCAAGACAACTTAGACTAGTAGGGAAAAAAATGTTCATTAAAAATATATATTTTTTCTTTTTTTCTTATTTCTGCCAGGGTTGTCTTGCAGGTTTGCTACACAGAAACAACCAAACAAACAAACTAAAAACTGCAACCGAGTCAAGTGCAGGAAAGAGGCACAAACAGAAGTGGTCATTTATCTCAAAAAGATACCCTGCAGACCAATGCATATGCATAAAAATACGTAATACATTATTTTGTTTTCTATTTCTGTGTGGCCAAGTACCAACAGATCCAAAAACTGGTCCCAGTCCTTGTTTCAGTGTTTGGGACCCCTGTTTTAAACCATTATTTCCTAATAGTGAGATTTTGTTTCTAAAAGCAATTATTTAACTTTTCTTTTTGCTAAATTTTACTTCATGGAATAGAAAATGATGTGGGTGGAGCCTGTTTAAACAAATTCTAATAAGCTCCTCTCATATACTGAACAAGGAGAACTGATGGTTCTTACAGAGCACCCTGTCAACATGGCTCACACAGACCTAACCCTCTTTGTGGCATTTTTATTTGTTTTAGGTGGTGCTGAAAGTTGGAGCATTACAGAGTCTGAACCTGCAGTTAAAAAACCAGGAGAGTCTCACAAACTCACCTGCACAACATCTGGATTTAGCTTCAGCAGCTCAGTGTGGGTCTGGATCAGACAGCCTCCTGGTAAACGGCTGGAGTGGATCGCCTTGGTGCACACATCCAGCACTCCCATCTATTACTCAGACTCAGTCCGGGGAAGATTCAGCATCTCCAGAGACGACTCCAGCAGTAAAGTTTATCTACAGATGAACAGTTTGAAGACTGAGGACTCAGCCGTATATTTCTGTGCTCGAAGAGACACAGTGAGACAAAGTGTCAGAGGAGTCAAACAAAAACTACTTCCTCTGTTTAGAACCACAAGAAGCTGTTCTGTTGATTCTGTGTTTTGCAGCTCTCTAATCACTCACTGCTTTACCATAAATCCCACTATTATGTCACATTAAATTTAAATGAATTTAAAGGTATATTTGCACAATGTTGAGATTTCTAAATTGTTTCAAACACAATTATTTAAAATAAAGAATTTAAGTGCAAATACTCCCATTTATCAAACCCAGAAAACCCCAACTCTAGACGAAATGTTTTATGTGACTTTACACAAAATCATCCATTTTATTGTTCTGAAGACTCGACTGTTTATCATTTTAATCTGAAGTTAATTTAGCAGCTGAGGAAAATCCTGCAGTCACAATACTCAGGGATCAGATAAACCTAAAACTTGAAGTTAATGTTTGCTTTTTCATGAGTAAAATGTTTTTTATTTATATTTCAACAGTTTGTAAAATCTTTTTTTTTTGTAAAGGTCATTGTCTGCCATTAATAAACAGCATTATATTACAGTCTTATAGCCTTTGATAATCGGATCAGTAATAAAAGCTAAAAATGGGACATAATGTTTTTGTTTTATTTGACATCATCATTCTGACAAAGACTGCAGCTCTGTGTGCTGATATAAAATATGCAGACCTGATAAATATTAGAAACAGGAAGCCTGAAACAGCTGCCCTGTGCTTCAGAGTCATTAAACTGGAATGACCTTTAAAGCAGAAATGATTTGTGACTAACTGTGACAGAATTCACTGGGCTGATTGTCTTTTTATATAGTCACATTTTTGTATCAATGTGATGTTTATTGTAACACAAGGATGTTGTTGATGAACCTGTTGCCTACATTTAAACTAAACAGCAGCTGATTTAAAACATATTTCATGTATCTCCTCCCTCTGAGGAGGAGACAATGCAAAACTTTGATACTCTTCAGCTCTTCTTACCGTCCTGCGGTGAGGACAGCAGAGGACAGCCACACAATTCATCATGATGGACTGCAGGACAGGGCTGCTGCTCTTAACTCTATGCTGGACAGGTTAAGATTTTTCTTTTCTGATCTAAGTTTGATTTAGGGCTTTATGTGTCCTAACTAAACTAAGAAGATTTTGTGAATGTCTCAGCAGGTGTTGATGGTCAGACTCTGACAGAATCTGAATCAGTGATTAAAAGACCTGGAGAATCCCACACACTGACCTGTACGGGTTCTGGATTCACATTTGGTGACAGCAAGGCTACTGCCTGGATCAGACAGGCTCCTGGAAAAGGACTGGAGTTGATTGACTATCAGTATATATTAACTCCTGATTATCCAGAATATTTCTCTTATCCAGTATATTTCTCAGATTTAGAGGACGACTCCAGCAGTGAAGTCTTTCTGCAGATGAACAATCTGACAACTGAGGACTCAGCCGTGTATTTCTGTGCACAAGAGACACAGTGAGACACACAAACAGGAGAGTCGTACAAAAACTACTTCCTCTATTTGAAACCCAGAGCTGAAACATTCAGTTGTTTATGTGAGAGTTATGCTGTTGCCTACCCAGCATCATTAAGTGTATAAATGAAACATTGAAAGACGAAGTTGTTCAAAAAACGGTGATTACTGACACAGTTTTTTTCATTTTTACTGATAGATTAAAAAAAGGAAAATCTGTTCCGTTCTGTCATTCTGGTAGTTTGTTAAATTAAAATTTCAGCTATTGTCCAGTCAGCACATCAACACTTTATGGTTCACCATTAAATTGCCATCAATCACTGAAAAATTAAACAAATTTACAAAGTTTATAAAGACCCTTGAGCCCAAAATTGGACCAATATAAAAGGTGAAATGAAAATAGTTAATTCCAGGAAGGGATTATTGTTTTTAAAGAACATATGACATCAATAAACATCAGTAACAATAACTATAACCTTACTGACAATTAACTTCAAAAACATGTTTTCTCACTTTGTGTTTTACACATTATCTGATAGAAATGTGTTTTAGAATCTGAAAGAAAAAAAGGAAAATACAAATGTTTGTTCTTTATTCAATTGAAACTCGTATAAGCTTTATTAGAACACACTGTTCTGAAATTAAACTCTAAACCTTGTTAAAAGCTGTCATAAATTAAATACAAATACAAAACAAACAATATAACACACATCCTGTAAAATAAACAGGCTACATAAAACAGCAATGACAAATGTTGAACAGACATTTTATTATAAAAGTTAAAGTAGGCATTACTATTTAACATGATATTTAAAAAAATGTTATCCAGTCTTTAAACAAAGCCTTAGTAGGAACAGCAAACAACATGATTTTTGATTTATCTGTCAGAGATTATTTCAGCACCTAGTGTTTGTTGAAGTGCTCTATTTCTATATTTCACATGTTTTCCTGCTGTCAAAATACTCCACGTGTTCCAACCACAAACAGAAAGCTGAACTACATTTTTACCTCCTGTTTCCCCTCTGAACCTGCAGAGGGAGGTCTATGCAAACTTTCTGTTTTTAATCTTTATAAACACACCATCAGTGACCGTCTGATCATCAGAGGGAGAACAGCTGACAGAGCTTCACAAATCTACCAAAACTCAGCTCAGTGTAGTGATCAATATGAAGCCAAAAGAACCTCTGATTACCTGGAGTTTAATTTTTGTCGCTACTATTCATGGTAATGTATAATTATTGCAGCTAAAACATTTTGTTTTGAAATAAAGATAATAATTATCGTTTTGTGCAGGAGTTTGGAGCGAGATCCGACTGGAGCAGCCTCCCTCTGAGGTAAAAAGACCTGGAGAGACTGTGAGGATCTCTTGTGTCACATCTGGTTACACAATGACAAGTTACAGCATTAACTGGATAAGACAGAAACCTGGGAAAGCTCTGGAGTGGATGGGATGGATAAACACAGACACAACTGTTGCCACCTACGGCAGCTCCTTTCAGAGTCGGTTCAGTTTTACTCAGGATGTCCCCAGCAGCACTCAGCACCTGGAGATCAAGAGTCTCACCACAGAGGATTCTGCTGTTTACTTCTGTGCTCGAGAGCCACAGTGACTGAAGACAGAGGAGCAGCTGAACGAAAACTGCTATATGTCTGCAGAGGTTTTATTATACCCTACTTATTTTAACACTGTGGTTCTTTTAACATGTTATGGGTGATTGTGTACATGAGGTATAATAAAGATAAAGACTGTACGCCTCAGTAAAGAAAAGACAAAGAAATAAAATCATTTCTCCATTTCTTCAGTTTAATATTTCAGGATCATCTTTGAAAGATTTCTTGATACATATCAAACAAAATAAATATATTAGTGTAAAACTCCAGAGCCTCATCAGTCATTTAGTTTTTCGTTTTCATGTTGTTGTTTATTTTGCCATGATTGGTTATCATTTGTGAAACTGCTGACAGATCACATTGAACAGTTTTTCACTTTCACGTGTTTCATGGTTTACAGGATGGACTGTGAGGCTTTTAAGTATTTACTAGAAAGATGATAATTTATTATTTTCAGTTCTTTTTTCCCTCCCTTTCGAGTTAATCTGTCTTATGACTGAAAATGTCTTGCAAGCATTTTCTCTGAAACCTACAGAGTAAAGCAGATCATATCCAAACATTCAGTGATAATTTCTTTGTCATTGTTGACTGTTTTCCTTGACAAGTATAAAAAATGTGTATAATATGTATATATTTGATTATTTCAAAAATCTATTAATAGTTGAAAACTAATGTATGCAAAACTATGAATGGTAAATAAGTAGTTTGTACTGTGGGAATGCAATAAATCAATTAAAAACACAATTTAATGCATTTTTCACCTGTTCAGACATGTGAGAGATGTTTTTTTCCAAAAAATGATGTAAAACTTAGAATTTTTTCTTTACTTGTCCCTGGGACACACGATACGTCAAAAAAGAAGATTAAAGCTGTTGTTGGCAGCTATAGTAATAATTTTTTGTGTTAGGTTGTTAAGTGAATGATCAATTTGCCATTTTTACAGGCAACAATAGTTAAATAATTCTGTTACAAAAGACAGAAACACTTCATTTTGGTTCTGTTATTTTTTTTTACACCTAGGGACAAATTTGGAGTTACCACCTTACCTGACATGCATGTTTTTAATCTGTGGGAGGAAACCCATGTAAGCACAGTAAAAACATGCAAACTCCACACAGAAAGGTCACAGGTCAGGAAGAGGTTCTGCAACCTTCATCTGGGAGGTGACAGCTCTAACCGCTGCACCACTGTGCCAATGGTTAGACAGTCATCTTGTATTAAATGATAAAATGAGCTTTCTTATGGAAAATAAATATTCAGCAGTTTCTTTTCAAAACATGTCTTTTTATTTTAATTAAACTGTATTTTAAAGGTTTTGTTAAAAAGTTATCTATTAACCAGTTCATGTGATATGGGTACAACACAATATTATTCAGAACATTGATTCAAAATTTAACATATAAACAAAAACCATCCCCCAGCAGAGTTTTCACAATGATCTAATTTTACTCAAATTTGTAATTTTTACATAAACCTGTATTATTGAGACACATGCAAGTGAATCATGATTCCAATCTGGTTGAATGCTTCCTGTGAGGAGGAGTCAGAGCAGAACTCAGATTTCTTCCACCTCTACTTATTTGACAGAAGAGAGGATTTCAGAGCAGACTGAACACTCAGGTTAACATGATGGATTATAGAACAGGGCTGCTGCTTTTAACTCTCTGCTGGACAGGTAGAGGATTTTACTGATTTTATATCAGGAAACAAAGAAGTTACCAACATATTGCATGGTCTCAACTTTTTTTACTTGCAGGTGTTGATGGTCAGACTCTGACAGAATCTGAATCAGTGGTTAAAAGACCTGGAGAATCCCACACACTGACCTGTACAGCCTCTGGGTTCACATTCAGTGACTATGACATGAACTGGGTCAGACAGGCTCCTGGAAAAGGACCGGAGTGGGTTGCTTCTATTATTTATCATAGTGGCAAAACCACATACTATTCTCAGTCAGTCCAAGGCCGGTTCACCATCTCCAGAGACAACAGCAAACAGCAGCTGTTTCTGCAGATGAACAGTCTGAAGACTGAAGATTCTGCTGTTTATTATTGTGCTCGAGAGCCACAGTGACTGAAGTCAGTGGAGCAGCTGCACAAAAACCTAT
>NC_051441.1:13327865-13340284 GCF_001649575.2 Kryptolebias marmoratus | reverse complement strand
AACTCTCTGCTGGACAGGTAGAGGCTTTTACTGATTTTATATCAGAAAACAAAGAAGTTACTAACATATTACATGGTCTCATATTCTTTTTTTAATTTTTTGCAGGTGTTGATGGTCAGACTCTGACAGAATCTGAATCAGTGGTTAAAAGACCTGGAGAATCCCACAGACTGACCTGTACAGCCTCTGGGTTCTCATTCAGTGACTACTGGATGAACTGGGTCAGACAGGCTCCTGGAAAAGGACCGGAGTGGGTTGCTTCTATTATTTATCATAGTGGCAAAACCACATACTATTCTCAGTCAGTCCAAGGCCGGTTCACCATCTCCAGAGACAACAGCAAACAGCAGCTGTTTCTGCAGATGAACAGTCTGAAGACTGAAGATTCTGCTGTTTATTATTGTGCTCGAGAGCCACAGTGACTGAAGTCAGTGGAGCAGCTGCACAAAAACCTATAATGATCTGATCTGGTGTAACAGACCTTGATAAAAAAGTTTCTGCTCTAAATATTTCACACAAATTCATCAAATCTGTCAAATTGAATTAGGAATTTTCTATCAATTGTAGAAAAAAAAGAAAAAGTTTTTTAGAGAATTAAAAACAATTGGTTACCAGATTTTGTCTAATATGTTAAAAAAAAAACTGACAGACAATACAACATCCACTGCACTTTCAACAATATTTCAATCTGTCTTCTTTACAATAAAAGTAATGTGTGAATGAAATAATTTCACTGAAGCTCCATCTGATAGTTTAGTTCCTGTCTGCAGCCACAGAAACACAAAGAAACCTGAAGGAAACATGAAGCAGCAGCTGTTTCTTCCTGTTCTTTGGAGGCTTACAGGACAAATGTACACAGATAAATGTATCACCTGCCTCTGCAGATGAAAGCAGAGCAATAATGTTTTTGCCTGTCTGTGTAAATAATATACTTGTATTTATGTTTGTACTTTTGTACCATTAGCAAATTATTTTATTATCCAGCTTTCTTAGATAATTTTTTTTCTATCAAATCAGAGTTGTGTCTGAACCTATAAATAAAAAAATGTATAGCCTAAGGTGGTAAAACAGTCTACAAAGTAAGATAATACTGCAAAATGAAAAAAGGCAAAAATATAGTTTACATTCATTAGTTTTGGGAGAACTACAAAAATAAGTGTTTATTCATTGCTACAAAGCAACACATGGTTTGGTTATCCACTGATATTGATTTAAATTTTCTTATTGAAGTGACATTTAATGAAATAATAATTTTTGTCTTAAAACTTCACATGAACAGCTCCCCTTATTCTTTTTTTCTTACTGCTCGCAGTTTTATTAAAATGCTGTCATCTAACCAACAATCAGCAGCTTTTAAACATAATTTATGTATCTGTAAGATAATTTTTAAACATATTGTCTCGCTTCAGTTTTTCTGTTAAGACTTGTTTCACTGTTTCATTGTTAGTTTGATTTTATACAAACTTGGGCTCCTCCTACCTGCTATAAAAATATCCCATCAGTGTGGAGCTGAGTTGTCAGGATGTCTGTTTCATCAGTCAACATGTTTTCTGCAGCTCTGTTCCTGCTTTTAACAGCTGGATGTGAGTTTCTTCAGACTTATCACAGACAGCAGGTTATTATTTTCATTATGTCTTGATAATTTTTAATAAAACATATTCTTCTTTTATCAGGTGTGAAGTGTGAACAGCTGACTCAGCCAGCCTCTGAGACGGTGCAGCCAGGTCAGCGTCTGACCATCAGCTGTCAGGTCTCTTATTCTGTCAGCAGCTACTACACACACTGGATCAGACAGCCTGCAGGGAAAGGACTGGAGTGGATGAGTGAAGACTCAGCTGTCAAAGATTCATTAAAAAACAAGTTCAGTGTGAACTTAGACTCCTCCAGCAACACAGTGACTCTAACTGGACAGAACATGCAGCCTGAAGACTCTGCTGTGTATTACTGTGCGAGACGGAGAGCCACAGTGACACAAACCAGCAGCAGAGCTGAACAAAAACCCCTCAGAGCCTCAACACTGGTAATATAACTTATCAGCCAGAGGAGGCGCTCTTTGACCACTAATGATTTCAGAGCAAATCTTAGATAAATCAGAAAGTCCTGAAAGGTAGATATACTGTAGTGTTTAAAACATAATCAGAAAAATAAAGTTTTTGCACATAAATAGAAAACAACAAAACACATCACCATTGGTCAGTGATATGAAGCAGCACAAGTGTAAGTCAACAGAAACTTTTAAACATGTCAACATAAATCAACATCCTGATTCATTTTAAAGCAGCTCTGTATGAAAGCATCGTGAAATAAACCACTAATCTAAAAAGGAACAATTTTGGTAACAACAATAATTTTAAAAACAAGTAGGTGATAATAAGTGGATCAACATCAGACTTTGAGTCTCAACCTTTGGTTTTATAAATTCTACATAATAAGCAATGCTTCATTAAATACACAGGAATCCTTAAGAGATACCTTTCTGTTCTGGTCACCATTTCATATATTACTTGTAAAAAAAAAAAAAAAAANCATGCATAATCAGACATTGTACAGTAAAATCATGAGCAACAGCAGCATCTTTTTTAATTTGTGTCTACCTCTCGTTTTAATTATTGTTGTATGGTGAGCATGAAATACCTTTATCATAAAGTATTTAGTTATTACTTTTGATCTTTAACATAGTAGGTTTATTGTGTCATGGTAAACACAAAAGAATTTGAGCAACTTATTGAGACAATAACCAGCATTCACTGAACACAAATCAATAATGCTTTAATGTTTGTTAAGATAATAAAAAAACATTTGCATTACATTGCATTATCACGGTGCATATTTGCTTTTTGATTGCTGGTTATGGCTTTTAAGTAAATATAATTAGGATTACAAAACTTCTAATAATTCTTAAAACCAAGTTTTCATGTGAAAAAGCACTCAACAACAAGTCTTAATATATTCAGCTATTGTTAGTTCAACCTAATTTTATTTCACTGGAGGAGGAGTCAATGCAAACTCAGAGATTATTAACTTCTAATCTGACTGCAGAGAGTCAGACAGAGCAGAGACACAGATCAACATGATGAGCTACAGGACAGGGCTGCTGCTTTTAACTCTCTGCTGGGCAGGTAGAGACTGTCACTGAGCTGATGAGTTTCAGCCAAGCTGCTAATTCAGGGCAATAAATTGTAGTTTTATTTACAAACAATTAATCAAGTAATTTTTCCTCCTTATACTTACAGGTGCTGCTGGTCAGACTGTGAGACAATCTGAATCTGTGGTTAAAAGACCTGCAGAATCCCACAAGTTAACCTGTACGACCTCTGGAATCTCATTCAGCAGCAGATGGATGGTTTGGGTCAGACAGGCTCCTGGAAAAGGGCTGGAGTGGATCGCTACTGAGACTAAGGGTGACACTAACAACTACTACTTTCAGTCTGTTCAAGGCAGGTTTGTTGTCTCCAGAGACAACAGCAGAGAGCAGCTGTTTCTGCAGATGAACAGCCTGAAGACTGAAGATTCTGCAGTTTATTATTGTGCTCGAGAGCCACAGTGACTGAAGCTGGTGGAGCAGCTGCACAAAAACCTGCAAAGCACGAATGTTGTTTTCCCCTCACAAAATTAAACAAATCTAGAAATTAAATAAAAAAAAGTTTAAGTTGGTCATGCTGTGAGCAAATCTGAAATTGTATGACTCTAAACCCTCACATGAAGAATAATATAATACTGAATATACGGAATGAAATACACACCAGCAGTGCTTGTTGTGTTATCTGAATCTGAACAATAAATATATGCTTTAATATTTAAAATTAAGGCCACATTGCACACATTTTGTAGGTTTTAGGCAGTGGTTAATTTTTGACAGAGTGAAAAAATAAAAGTGTTGATTTATAATTTAGACATACAAAACTGATTAATATTGAATATTATTAAAAGGTAATGATTTGCAGCACAAATGAAATCTGTTTTTTATCCTTTTTTATAATTTATTTTACAATGTAGTCATGTCCTCTGGTATCCATCAGGGGGTGCTGTAGCACCCTTCATACTTCCAACATGTTTGAATTTCTGTTACTTTATTAAACATAATTTATCACAAGCTAACAGCCATACTGTATAATTTAGGATTTACAGACGTTTTTATTTTAAGACTCAAATATTCCAAAGCCAAGTTTGAACATGAACATTTGTATTTATAGTAAAGTAGGTTTTGCTTCAAATGTTTTGGTTGATTGTCAGCAGTTTCTTTGATTCTAATTCTCTATACAATCTCATTTATTTCTTTTAGCTGAACTCTAAGATTATTAATTATCTGAACATCATCTACAGATCTCTTATTTTTCAAACAGCTGCTACAAAGTTTAGTGAAATCTGTTCAAACTGTTAAATGATCAGACAACATCTCAAGATAAAACAAACAAAAGAATTTATAATGATGAATGCTTCTATTTGTAAAAAAATTGTATGAGAAGAATTTTGTTTACTTCAGCCCATTCAGACAAAGTAAGAGGCTCTAAATGGGGAAAATATTTTGTCTAAAGTTATGTTTTTTACTGTCTGAGCATGAACTAACACAAATCTAAATCAGGCCTGAACATTTGTTACTCAGAGGCTGAACACTTGTTGCAGGAAGCCACCAGAGGAGGAGCCGTAAGATCACTAATGTTGGTTAAGGAACCATGTTTTCTGGCTGTAATTTTTCTGTTAAGGCTTGTTTCACTGTTACATTGTTAGTTTGATTTTATACAAACTTGGGCTCCTCCTACCTGCTATAAAAATATCCCATCAGTATGGAGCTGAGTTGTCAGGATGTCTGTTTCATCAGTCAACATGTTTTCTGCAGCTCTGTTCCTGCTTTTAACAGCTGGATGTGAGTTTCTTCAGACTTATCACAGACAGCAGGTTATTATTTTCATTATGTCTTTATAATTTTTAATAAAACATATTCTTCTTTTATCAGGTGTGAAGTGTGAACAGCTGACTCAGCCAGCCTCTGAGACGGTGCAGCCAGGTCAGCGTCTGACCATCAGCTGTCAGGTCTCTTATTCTGTCAGCAGCTACTACNGGATATACAACTTACTACAAAGATTCTCTCAAAAACAAGTTCAGCATTTCCGCAGATTCTTCCAGCAACACAGTGACTCTAACTGGACAGAACATGCAGCCTGAAGACTCTGCTGTGTATTACTGTGCCAGAGAGCCACAGTGACACAAACCAGCAGCAGAGCTGAACAAAAACCCCTCAGAGCCTGAACACCTGTTACCTAATGGACAAAAAGCCCTCAAACAGCTATCATTTTAAAACCAGCTTTTTATTCAATAGAAAACCCCCACTTATTTTAGCAACAGAAATAGAGATAAAAATCAGATTCACTTTTTATACTTTTGTTTTACTCACAGTATTTATCTTTAATGTAAACCAATTGTCACACATTTATTAGATAACTGATACTAATTGGTACTGATAACCATTCAAGTTTTAGGAGAAGGATTTGAAGGACAGCAGAACACGAAGGTGTTTAAAAAAATAAGCTTGTTTAGATTCTTAGTGATGCAGAACATGACAAAACATTAAAAAGACAAAACAATTGGACTTTTATTCTGTAACTGAAGCGAAACATCTTCAGCTACAGAAAAAAAATTCCGTTGTATTTTTTTTGTAACGTTTTTGGATTTGTTTCAGAATTTATTTGAAACAGTATGTATCAGAATGATTTATAAAAAATTGGTAAGGTGAATCTTTTGAATAGAACTGAAAAAAAGAAAGAAATAGAAATAAAAAATAAATATAAACAGAAACAGGAGTGAGCTGAGTTCGACAGTCCTGGAAATCAAAAGTGATGAAGAAGCAGAGGAGTGAAAAATAATTGCATGGATGAACAACTTTTTTTTTTTTTAAATAAACTTTTGTCAAAGCTTCACATCTTATATTTCTTGTCAAAGTAGCTGGGAACCCTCCACCCAAATGAACTGAGTCAAACTGGAGCTTAATTAATTAGTTGTTAAATGTACAGTTAAGAATCTTTAGCTGCATTAAAGAGATTTTAATAAACTTATCTCACATTTACTCTTCCTGTTTCTCCCAAACAAAATCATCTTTTTCTATCAAACAAAATGAATTTATGATACCTTCTGTTTTTATATATTATTGTATCACTTTTTACAGCTGCAGTTTTAGGAATTTTCAGTCAAAATTTAAATTGTTATGATGCATTGATTTTATGAGGATTTATGATTATTAATGTTTGTTGACATCCGGTGGACGATGTAGTGGAACAGAAGAATCACATTCAGCAGCAAAAAGAAAAGAACAATGAAATAAAACTTTAGTTTAAACCCTTCAAGTATCTTTTTCGTTCATTAAAATCTGTGCATTTCCATGCCTGAATTAATCAGCTGCTTCAATACATAATACAGATGTTTAGATCATCAAACACCAAGACACAAGTAGAAAATCATTACAATCCTTTAAATTCATCCAGGAAATTGTTGTTTGTATCTGTTTTTTGGTATAAAATATTTTACACTGAACAGTTAATGTGCTTCACTGATTTTCTTTTTATGCAGCACTGACTTTTTTAAAAAAAGGTTTTATAACAAAAATATAACTTGCTTAACAATACGATACATAACACAACTAAAAAGATAAAAAGCTGATTCAATCATTTAATTGCTGAAAAGTTTTGAACTCTTAAATGTGTTTAAAAATTCCCATCATTACATGATTTGCAAAATATACATTGTTGTCTTTTTTAGCTCCAGTTTGATCCGTCCTGTTAGGAGGAGTTTATGCAAATTGATTTCTTCTTAAACTGCTGAGACGATGACAGAGACAAACAGTTCAGTAAGATGGACCGCAGAGGGCTGCTGCTTCTAACTGTCTTCTGGGCAGGTGAAACACTCGTATCTTGTAGATTTTTTTCTCACCCAGATTTCAGTTTCATTTATTAAAGTTTTCTGTTTTTGGTTTGACAGGTGTTGATGGTCAGACTCTGACAGAATCTGAATCAGTGGTTAAAAAACCTGGAGAATCCCACACACTGACCTGTACAGCCTCTGGGTTCACAATCAGTGGTTGGTGGATGAACTGGGTCAGACAGGCTCCTGGAAAAGGACTGGAGTGGATCGCTGCACATTATGACAGTAGCAACATCCACTACTCTCAGTCAGTTCGAGGCCGGTTCACCATCTCCAGAGACGACAACAAACAGCAGGTGTATCTGCAGATGAACAGTCTGACGACTGAAGATTCTGCAGTTTATTATTGTGCTCGAGAGCCACAGTGACTGAAGTCAGTGGAGCAGCTGTACAAAAACCTTCACAACGTCTGTTTGTAGATTTAAGACCTAAATAACTAAAAAGTTCCTTTTATTAAAAAATACTACATGTTTCACTTGAAATTCTCATTGACTCGTTTAAAAATGACAACAACTTTAGGTGTAAATTACTTGTTCATAATCTTCAATTTATTTACAAATGATCAGAAGAAGTTGATGTTTAGTTGATTGTTTTTGACACTGTGATTAAAAGCTACATGTTTGGTGAAATAACCTTTTCTACACTTTCAGTAATATTTGACCACATGGTGTCTGGATTTTAAATGAAAGTTTTGGTTTTTCCACATGAGTGTTTGTAAGTTGCTCCTGACAGAATCTCACTGTTCTCACAAAGAAAACACCAGTAAAATAAGCTGTGAAACACTTAAAAATGAAGAAATTAATCTAAATCATATATAATAAAGCCTGAGGCTCATAACTTTGCTTCAACAAAATCAAATATTCTTTAGTTTTAAAATATGTTGGAGGGGAAAAATGTTTTTAAAAGAAGAGTGTAAGTGTCTCAAGTTTTCTTCACTTTTTTTTCTTTTTGGTTTGTCTGACATTTCTATATAAACAATGGAGGAAACACGTTTTTTTCTGTTTCTGTATCATGAAAACAACAATAATGCATACCAAAACAAAAAGCGTTATTTTTCAAAAGAAAATAAACAAAATAATAAATTCATAGATAATGCACATAAATAGCAAAGGACATATTTGACAAAGTTATTATGAAGGAAAAACATTTTTTTCCTTCATATTAGCTTTTTTGATTTAACAATTTTATACAGGTATGCATTTAATACAGCGTATTTTCTGCTCTTATGGAAACTTTTTGGAGTCACATGATCTTTTTTACCCTATAGAGTTAAGAGGAGGGTCGATGCAAACTCTTCTTCTTTTTAAACCACATGAGTTCTCGTACAGTTCATGGCTGAACTCAGAAGCTTTTATACATATTTGTAATCTGCTGTTTTTATCTTAAAATGGAGAAAATAGTCATATGGAGTTCACTTTTTGTCATTTTTATTCATGGTAAAACTTTTAGTTCATTCTTTTTGAATTAATGGTTTAACAGTTTGACAAACAATGACCATAAACTTTATTTATTTATTTTTTTCTTTCAGGAGTCTTTAGTGAGATCAGACTGGATCAGTCTCCCTCTGAGGTGAAAAGACCTGGAGAAACAGTGAAGATGTCTTGTGTAATTTCTGGTTACAGCATGACAAGCTATAATATCCACTGGATCCAACAGAAACCAGGCAGAGCTCTGGAGTGGATCGGATGGATGAACACTGGTCAAAACTCTGCTAGCTATGCCAGTTCTTTTCAAAGTCGTTTCTTCATGACAGAAAATGTCCCCAGCAGCACTCAGTACCTGGAGATCAGGAGCCTGACAGCTGAAGATTCGGCTGTTTACTTCTGTGCTCGACAGCCACAGTGACTGAAGACAGAGGAGCAGCTGCACAAAAACCTCCACAGACAACTAACAACTCTGTGACCTCAGTCACATCTGGGTTTCCTCTGCACTGCAAGAACCTGTAATAAAGTCTAATAAATTCATCACAAGAGTGTTTATTTTTTACAATGATGAATCAACAACATATTGTAGACATTAGATTCAGGATTATTTGATACAAATTTAAAACAGATCTACATAATCTGTCATTAGTAGGTGATACTAATAATAGAATATATCAAATAAAACATTACTTATTTTGTAAATGACGTCTACTCAAAAGAAAGTAAAGTGTGAACCTGTGTGCCAGGTTCACTTGTCAACATAACAATGACCCAAAGCACACAACAAGCACAACACAGGAGAGGCCTAAACATGATCTCAGTGGACAGCAACTGTTAGGAGACTAGATGACAACTCAAATTTATGAAAACAACAGCAACATTTTCACTTGCAGTTTCACTGAATTGCAGATGAAGACCCAGAGCTGTAAACAGTGAACACAGCAGTGAGCCTTGGATTTTTGTTACTTTAAAAATCACAATTTATCATAAGGTGAACAAGGAGAACAAGTTTGTTTACTTCAGACAATTCCAACAAAGTGATAGGCTTTAAATGGAGAGAATATTTATACTAAAGTTATGCTTTTTACTGTCTGAGCATGAACTAACACAAATCTAAATCAGGCCTGAACATTTGTTACTCAGAGGCTGAACACTTGTTACAGGAAGCCACCAGAGGAGGAGCTGTAAGATCACTAATGTTGGTTAAGGAAACATGTTCTCTGGCTTTAACTTTTCTGTTAGGGCTTGTTTCACTGATACATTGTTAGTTTGGTTTTATACAAACTTGGGCTCCTCCTACCTGCTATAAAAATATCCCATCAGTGTGGAGCTGAGTTGTCAGGATGTCTGTTTCATCAGTCAACATGTTTTCTGCAGCTCTGTTCCTGCTTTTAACAGCTGGATGTGAGTTTCTTCAGACTTATCACAGACAGCAGGTTATTATTTTCATTATGTCTTGATAATTTTTAATAAAACATATTCTTCTTTTATCAGGTGTGAAGTGTGAACAGCTGACTCAGCCAGCCTCTGAGACGGTGCAGCCAGGTCAGCGTCTGACCATCAGCTGTCAGGTCTCTTATTCTGTCAGCAGCTACTACACACACTGGATCAGACAGCCTGCAGGGAAAGGACTGGAGTGGATGAGTGAAGACTCAGCTGTCAAAGATTCATTAAAAAACAAGTTCAGTGTGAACTTAGACTCCTCCAGCAACACAGTGACTCTAACTGGACAGAACATGCAGCCTGAAGACTCTGCTGTGTATTACTGTGCGAGACGGAGAGCCACAGTGACACAAACCAGCAGCAGAGCTGAACAAAAACCCCTCAGAGCCTCAACACTGGTAATATAACTTATCAGCCAGAGGAGGCGCTCTTTGACCACTAATGATTTCAGAGCAAATCTTAGATAAATCAGAAAGTCCTGAAAGGTAGATATACTGTAGTGTTTAAAACATAATCAGAAAAATAAAGTTTTTGCACATAAATAGAAAACAACAAAACACATCACCATTGGTCAGTGATATGAAGCAGCACAAGTGTAAGTCAACAGAAACTTTTAAACATGTCAACATAAATCAACATCCTGATTCATTTTAAAGCAGCTCTGTATGAAAGCATCGTGAAATAAACCACTAATCTAAAAAGGAACAATTTTGGTAACAACAATAATTTTAAAAACAAGTAGGTGATAATAAGTGGATCAACATCAGACTTTGAGTCTCAACCTTTGGTTTTATAAATTCTACATAATAAGCAATGCTTCATTAAATACACAGGAATCCTTAAGAGATACCTTTCTGTTCTGGTCACCATTTCATATATTACTTGTAAAAAAAAAAAAAAAAANCTCTAAACTCTGTGTTTGTTTCAGCTGCTCGGGGTCAGTCCCTCACCTCCTCAGAGCCAGTGGTCCACAGAGCAGGAGAATCGGCCTCTCTGTCCTGTAAAGTACAAGGACTTTCTCTTGCTTGGTTGCACTGGATTCGTCAGAAACCAGGAAAAGGACTGGAATGGATCGGACGTATTGACAGAGGAACTGGGACGATATTTGCCCAAAGTCTCCAGGGCCAGTTTTCTATCACCAAAGACACGTCCCAAAATGTTGTGTATCTGTCTGTGAAAAGCCTCAAACAGGACGACTCTGCAGTTTATTATTGTGCTCGAGAACCACAGTGATGCAAGAGCTGAGAACGCTGCACAAAAACTGAATAACACTGATCTCTGAGGGAGGCAGTGAAGCGTGTCAGGAACAAAACTAGAACAAAACTAATCCTTGTCTCCTTCCTGTAAGGAGGAGTTCCTGCATCCTGTTTTCTGGTTTTACCTATCAAGCTGCAGCGAGGACAACAGAGACTTTGGACAAACAGCTCAGCATGATGGGCTGTCTGAAAACTTGTAATGAAAGTAATGTTTTACAGAAGCAACCTTTTCTGCATCTCTTCTAGCTGTGCTGTTTGAAAAGGTGACAATCAAAGTCTACATTTTATCATTTTAAATTAGTAATGACAGAATCTCACTGCTTTTCACAAAAAGCACAAATGCATAAAAATAAAAAAGTCTCAAACAAACTTTAGAGAAACACTAAAGATTTCAAAATATATATATATATATAAAAACTTGTATAGGCTAATGGGTTTGTTTACCTTTTACAAAATGCTATTTTCTCATTTAAGCCAGGTCACTGAATCAAGTATTTGTCAAACAATAACTTCAGTTTCTTTAATTCTTTTGATTTTTGTGTGTGGAAATGAGTTTTACAATTTATGTATCAAAGAAATAAACTATACCACATGACAAAACCTTGTCTTTTCAGGCATACATACTAGCAGAGCACAAGTTTAAGACAATTGTTTTGAAACCAGAAAAAAAGGTTTGTTCAGAAATGTTATACAATTATTTTTACTTTTCAAAGTTTCTCAGCTCATGAAAACATGTTTAGTTTTTTAACCTGTAGCGTTAAGGGGAGGGTCTATGCAAACTTCCTCTCATAAAAACCACATCCTCAGTGAGTTCTTGTAGAGTTTATGACAGAACACTGACAGGGTTTTTTGTGTATTTGTCATAAAATCTAACAGCACTGAATATCTGCTGTTATTGTAGATGAAGAAAATGATCATCTGGAGTTTATTTTTTGTTATTTGTATACATGGTGAGAATTTTAGTTTGTTTAGTTCATTGTTAAAATATATAATTTAGTTAGATGATCACCTTAAGGTTTGTCTTCCTACAGGAGTCTGGAGTGAGATCAGAATGGATCAGTCTTCATCTGTAGTAAAAAGACCAGGAGAGACAGTGAAGATGTCTTGTGTCTCATCTGGTTTTAAAATGACAGACTACTACATTCACTGGATCCGTCAGAGACCAGGCAGAGCTCTGGAGTGGATCGGGAGAATGAACGCTGGTCAAAACTCTGCTAGCTATGCCAGTTCCTTTCAAAGTGGTTTTGTGTTGACTGAAGACGTCCCCAGCAGCACTCAGTACCTGGAGATCAGGAGCCTGACAGCTGAAGATTCGGCTGTTTACTTCTGTGCTCGACAGCCACAGTGACTGAAGACAGAGGAGCAGCTGCACAAAAACCTCTAC
>NC_051441.1:13326152-13327623 GCF_001649575.2 Kryptolebias marmoratus | reverse complement strand
ACAGAGACAAACGAGACAAACAACCATTCACACTCACACTCAGTTTCAGTAATAATTTGCATGTTGTCCTAAATGAAAGGCACATTTTCACTCAGTGAACAATCTCAGAAATTGTTAAATTGTTGTTCTTTTTTGTTTGGCCTATTGTCAGTTGTATCTAAAAATACCTTACTTGTTTTTTCCTTTTTCCCCTCATGAGGAGGAGTCAATGCAAACATCGAATGTGTTTCTGTTCTTATCTGGCAGCAGATGAAGACAGAGAGCAGTGAACACAGTTTACATGATGGACTACAGGACAGGGCTGCTGCTTTTATCTGTCTGTTTGACAGGTAAACAGAAAAGTTTCCCTTTTTTCCTTTTTTTTAATGCATGTAATGTAAGACTGAACTTCTTGTCTTGACAGGTGTTTCTGGTCAGACTCTGACTCAGTCTGAGTCAGTGATCATCAAACCAGGAGAGAACCACAAACTGACCTGCACAGGTTCTGGATACACATTCAGTGATCGCAGCATGCACTGGGTCAGACAGGCTGAAGGAAAAGGACTGGAGTGGCTCGCTTATGTCAGATATGATAGTAGCGAAATATATTATTCTCAGTCAGTTCAAGGCCGGTTCACCATCTCCAGAGACAACGGCAGACAGCAGCTGTATCTGCAGATGAACAGTCTGAGGACTGAAGATTCTGCTGTTTATTATTGTGCTCGAGACCCACAGTGACTGAAGTCAGTGGAGCAGCTGTACAAAAACCTGTTATGTTTCTTAACTTTTTAATAAGAGTGTAAATAATCACACTTCAGTAAACAAACAAAAATAAAATACGGTCAGTTTCAACAATCAAACATTTTGTAAAGATTAGATAAAAGCATGTCATATATAAAGATTGTGATGTTTAAATTCTTAAAATTTATTTTACACTTTAAAAAACTGTGGATCATCAGAAGCTAAATTTATCATTTAAAACTTGCATTATGGAGTCACTTTATACTCACATGAAGCAAATCATTTTTTTGTGTGTGTTTGGAGGCTTTTGAGTTTTAGTTTCTTCTTAGAGCTTCTGTTTTGTCCCTGTTGTCTTGTTACCATGATTTGTATTATAATCAATTATAGAAACTGTGCTATGAAAACATTTACTTTTTAAATTTTTGAAAAGCCCCCACAAAGAATGAATGGTATAATAACATAGTGCATAGTGTTGAACTGTGTTTATTTGGGTTGTACATTATAAACCACTTTGAGAAACACACAGGTCTAATTTCTGATCTAATTTGATTCAAATATGTTTTCTTTGAAAATATATCGGAAATATGACACTAAGTGCTGGATCCAATACGTTTGTATTTATGACATAGGGTACTTAGTCATTCGTGACACTTTAAAGCATAGGTGTCAAACTCTGGCCCGCGGGCCAAATTTGGCCCGCCGTGTAATTTCATTTGGCCCGTGGGGCAATATCAAATTAACATTAGAGCTG
>NC_051441.1:13311880-13326052 GCF_001649575.2 Kryptolebias marmoratus | reverse complement strand
AAACAGACAAAACAATCAGGTCTGATCATTGTTAAAGTCATTTGTTGTGGTTCTGTCAGCAGCTTCAGACTGACTCAATAAAACTTTGTTCTGCAACATTTATGAAGAGACTAAAGCTATCAGTTTTGCATTGACTCCTCCTTCTCACAAAAATACACTCCACATTTGATTGAGAAACAAAGTAATCCTAAAAAATAAATGCTGTTAATTGTTTTTTGTTTTTATTTTTAATACCATGTAGATAGTCTCTTTATTTATTTATTTTTGCCTCTTTGTAAATGGCATTATTAACTCAACTGGAAACTGTGGTGAATAAAAGGTGACATACGTTATTGTGACATACAAAAAAAAGCTTCTTTTTGTTTTTACTTCTTACTTTTTCATCATTACTGTACAAACTGTGTGAACTGTAACGGCTTTATATGCATCAAAGTATGTTTTTTTTTCTGCAAATCTTTTAGTTTGTTGTGATTTGCGTACAAAGCTACTGCTTTTGTTTTGTTATGATCAACTTCTGTTAGTTTTTTGTTTGCTTGTTTGTTTACAATAAAATTAGAACAAAAATACATATATAATCACTATAATTTTTCTTATTTTTGTACAGACAGTCATTAGTTTTTAATTGTCTGAGGTAAAATAAAAGTGAGATGGGTTTTTGTACAGCTGTTCTACTGACTTCAGTCACTGTGGCTCTTCGAGCACAATAATAAACAGCAGAATCTTCAGTCTTCAGACTGTTCATCTGCAGATACACCTGCTGTTTGTCGTTGTCTCTGGAGATGGTGAACCGGCCTTGGACTGACTGAGAGTAATATTTGCTTGTAACGTCAATAGTGGAGATCCACTCCAGTCCTTTTCCAGGAGCCTGTCTTACCCAGGCCATCAAGTAGCTACTGAATGTGAATCCAGAACCAGTACAGGTCAGTTTGTGGGATTCTCCATGTCTTTTAACCACTGGTTCAGATTCTGTCAGAGTCTGACCATCAACACCTGCAAGAAGCACAAAAGAGTTTCAAAAATAAATACATTTACTTTAATATGAATTCAACTCAAAATAGTTTTAAAACTTGAATATTTCACCTGAACAGCAAATGATCAGTAGTAGTACCAGTCCGGTCCTTGGGTCCATATTGTGAAACTGATCATGCTGTTTTCTATCAGTTCCCCTGAAATCAAACTTATAGATGTTCAAAACTCCTTTGTTTTGCATTGACTCCTCCTCACAGTAGATTTTGGACAATACACATTACATGTGTTCACAGACAAACTTACTTTATGTTATATTCTTCAGAAGTTCTTATGCATAAACTATAAGCAATGTTTAACATTTAAACTTTATTTTTGAATAATTATGATAGTGTAAATGGAACCAATTAAATTCTTGTTGTTTTGATATGTTGTTTTATTGAAATAAAACTACAGAAGCAGTAATTTTTAAAAAGGGATTGGTTCTGTGCTTATTCTAAAACACTGCAACAATCTTTTAGTTCAAATAAAAGAATGAAAGATTTCATTTGCCTAACAACTAAAAGAATTGAGCTGATTTTGTGAGGATAACCTGAGCTGAACAAGTATAAAATATACACAAAGAAAACTATAAATATGTAATATTATATAACTTTTTGATTTTATGACATTGTTAAATGTTGTTTATTAGATGAACCTAAATGTAGGCAAACACAAGAGAAAATCAGATGAGCTAAAGAGACTTTGATTAACTTCCAAAAACTAAAATGTTGCAAAGCACGATGTCTGTGAGCAAGTAAATTTTTCCAAATTAAAAATAAAAATACAGATAAAAGAAGACAAACCCATAGTTTATAACTGTCATTATCAGAGGATCAGGCAAAGGCCAAAAAGGTTAGATGATTAGAGCAGACATTAACATGAATGAAGACAGAAGCATGGATTTTATAGCTAATATTTATTAACTTATCCATGATGGGAAACTGTTCATGAATGAGCTGTGAGTGTTTTGGCATTTTGTAGTGTTAATATTTTTCTTCTTAAGTACCTTGTAAACTTATCTTAGAACACATCTGTCTTATACATCAGTTGCAATTATTTATATTGAAAAAAGACAATGGAAATTACATGAAAACATTTTTATTACAATGACAAGAAAACTCTTCCTGACCTTCCACAGAATGGGTATAATTAGTATAACAGCATTTACCAGTCAGCATGGTTTGATTGTTCTGTCAGCATCTCAGCAAGACTCACAGGATCCAGCAGCCAACAGCGGCAGAGCTACAGAGAACATGATGGTGATCTGATGGGAGTTTCTCCTGTTCCAAAGTAAATGGCAGCAGAGCATCAAGTCTTTATTGGAAACTGTCAGGAAATTCACTTTACATATAGAAGGTCACATTAATATAAAAAAACTTTTAAATAAAACTGATTCAGATTGATCAAATGCAAATATCAACAGTGTAATGTCATCAAAAATGATGAAATGTTTATGGTCAAAATGCAAATTGTAGATAAAAAAGAGTGTTACGGTAAAATATCTATATTTAGTGGAATTGTTTATGTGTTTTAAGTCTTTTTTGTGCATTCAACCTGTTGTTCCATATTAAGACATTAAAATGATATTTCACTAACAGGAGAGACTCTCAGCCTGTCCTGCAGGGGATCTGGCTTCACATTTAGCTGCTGTGTTATGATCTGGGTCAGACAACAAGCAGGAAAACCATTAGAACTGATGGGAGCTGGATTCTCTGACCACAGTAGAAACACTTATTCCAGCAGTGTGAGTGGACGTATTGAAATCAGTAGAGATGACAGCAACAGTCTGGTGAAATTGAAACTTTCTAACCTAAAGCCAGAGGACTCTGCTGTGTATTACTGTGCTAAGGAAACACAGTGGTTCATGTCAGCACAGAGGCTGTACAAAACCTCCATTAAAACATTGAGAACCTGAGGGTGGCAGTAAAGGCCAGGAATTTAGGTTAGACTAACACACACAGTGCACAGAAACACACACACACACCCACACACGCATACAATGAAAAAGAGTCATGAACACTATGGCAGGAACAGTTGTTGTGGTTAGTGACTTCCTGTTTAGTCAGGGTTTTCATCAATAAGCTTTAACTGTAGAAAGAAATCCTAAAGTAAAAATGACAAGAGCAGATGTCATTAATCAAAACTTAAACTCATCAAAAGGATAAATAGTTTTAAAATAAAAGTCAAATAAGTAATCATTAATATGTTTCAAACAGTTACATGGAGTAGAGACAAATAATCCAACAAACACACTTTAAACCAAATAACCATCTTATCTCTCAAACTAACTTAGGTGAATACAAAGTATTCTTGAGGAATGAAATAAACTGAATATTTAGTTGCTGAAAGAAGCCAGACAAAGTTATTTAAATAAAGTAGGAGGTTCTAAAGGTCAAACACTCGTTTCAGTCCCACTGACTAACCTAAACATCTTCTGGTTTTGGTGGTTCTGATGTTAACGTTTAGATCAGGCAGCAGGAAAACAGCAGAGAAGGGTTACTTTGATCACAGCAGCAGTAATAACAACCACAGGACTGGAAGGAATGGACTCCATACTCTGACCTGAACAACCTGAGAGGATGAAAGAAAAGATTAAACACTGAGGAACATGAACCATCGATCTTGGAAGTTTTCTAACAGGTAGCTGATGTTCTTTGATTAAATATAAAAAGATGGAAGTAGAACTGACATTTCAAGGAGAGAACAAGCAGCAGAAGAGTGAGTGTGTTCATCTTCATGAAGCTGAAAATGTGACCTCTGATGCTGCACACAAAGTAACCCTACAGACCAGCCAGCAGGACAGAAATACACAGAACAGACTGAAGATTTGCATCAGGATGTTATGAGGAGGGAGGGACCCCTGTACTGGTTGGCTGACAAATTGTTGATGTTACTTTCCTCTTTTTTTCAAGAAAGAATAATTTATTAACATCAGGGTGAATGAAAAACTAGCAAAAGTCAGAATATTTTTCCATAGTAGGCTTGTATTTCTGTGTAATATCTGTGTAATTTGGTACAAAAAACNATTTTACCACCTGACAAAAAAAAGCCAGTTCTGAACTGATTAGTGGTGTGAGGGCTCCTCCTCTGGTGGCTTCATGTTACAGGTTTTCAGGCTCTGAGGGGTTTTTGGTCAGGTCTGCAGATGGTTTGTGTCACTGTGGCTCTCTGGCACAGTAATACACAGCAGAGTCTTCAGGCTGCATGTTCTGTCCATTCAGGGTCACTGTTTTACTGGAAGTGTCCAAATCAATACTGAACTTGTTCTTTAATGAATCTTTGTAGTATGAAGCTCCAGTGTATTTCATCCCGATCCACTCCAGTCCTTTCCCTGCAGGCTGTCTGATCCAAGCTGTGTAGTAGCTGCTGAGAGCATAAGAGACCTGACAGCTGATGGTCAGACGCTGACCTGGCTGCACCGTCTCAGAGGCTGGCTGAGTCAGCTGTTCACATTTCACACCTGAGAAACAAAAAATATGTTGCATAAAGAATCAGTGTAACAACAGCAGGCAGTCAGTGAGGTTTGATCGTTCTTTCAGGTGTCTCAGTGAGACTCACAGGATCCAGCAGCCAGCAGCAGCAGCAGAGCTACAGAGAACATGATGGTGATGAAGAGGATCTGATGGAAGCTTCTTCTTTTTGTTCAACCCAGCAGCTTGAAATCCAGAGTTTATATTCACTGTCAGGAAGTTTTGTTTTGCATAATGAGGCCTACCAGCTCTTCATTCTGAAAAAATAACCTTCCAGTCGGATGTGAAATTCATATCATGAACATTCATTTTAACACAGGTTGAAACATGATTATGTTTGTATTTTTTTTCTAAAGTTGTGAATTTGTGATACAATTGAATAATTAATAACTGACCAATCAGATGTCAGTGTGGAAGATCGTCAGCAGAAAAGAACTGAATGAACTCAAACCTCAATGATGGGAGTTTAATTGTTTTATGTTTATTGTCTGATGCTGATAAATATGACATCTAGATGAGATACTTTAAAAGAAAGTTTAAAAATTCAAGATACTAAGCTAAAAATTATTTTAACAAAAATAAATCATTCTGACATTTTAGTTAATTTGCTCCTAAGAAATATATTTTTTATTCTTTCAGTCAAAGTTTCATGTTGTTTAACCACTTTGAATCTGCAGAGAACCTGTAAAAACACTGTAAGTTCAACAGATTATTCTTCTTAGAAAATGCTCAGACATATGTTTAATTATTTAAATTATTTAATAAAAACAGATCATGTAAATAATCACAATCTTTTATATCACAAAAACGTCTTGATATCATTTTACCATCTGATAACAAAATGTCACCTTCAGATAAATGTTATGAAGACTGAGGGTAAAAAATGAAAATAAAGAAAATATTGATGAAAAAATGGATGTCTAGTGATATCCATGAGATTCACATGAAAACAAAAACTGCTGATAAAAGTCTGTTATATCTTTGAACTATAAATCTTGTTAGTTGAAGAATTAGGACAAAATCTTTCAGTCATAAGAAACAAGTGGAAAAGGTTTTAATTGATTATTTGTTCTTGAAAATATCTGTTTTCTTAATAAAGCATAGATTTTTTTTTCTCATTTGTTGTAGATATTGTAAAAAAAAAAAAGAGTTTTCATTTATTGCTCAATTAAAAAAAAATTCATTCCATCTGTTCTTATATATTATTTATATTTATATTTATTACCCTAAACAATACAGGAGTCAGTGAAGAATCATTCAGAAAGAGCACGTGCTCATCTTCTCATTAGTGATAACAAATAGAAGAAGTAGTTTTTGTACAATGTTCCTCCTTCCTGTGTCACTGTGGCTCTCGGGCACAATAATAAACAGCAGAATCCTCAGTCGTCAAGCTGTTCATCTGCAGATACACCTGATTTCTGCTGTTCTCTCTGGAGATGGTGAACCGGTCCTTTAATGACTGAGAGTAGTAGATGTAGTTACTGACACTGTTGATGTAAGCGATCCACTCCAGTCCTTTTCCTGGAGCCTGTCGAACCCAGTTCATGGGATAGCTGCTGAATGTGAATCCAGAACCAGTACAGGTCAGTCTGTGGGATTCTCCAGGTCTTTTAATGACTGATTCAGACTCAGTCAGGGTCTGTCCTCCAACGCCTGTCAAAACATAAAAACAACACCTGAAATATGATGGTGAAACAAATAAAATGTAGTTATTGTCAGGATCTATAATTATTTCCACCTGTCCAGCAGATCATTAACAGCAGCAGTCCTGTTCTACAGTCCATCATGTTAAACTGTGTGTTTGCTGTTTTCTGCCATCCTCTGCAGATAAATAAGAGCTGGAAGACGTGTTTTACATAAACTCCTCCTCACAGGAAGGAAACAACTGGATCACACCTGGACTCAGTTTGAATATGCATAAAAAAATTATTAAATTTATTCATGAAGTCAACGTGAAGTTGTTAAAATTAGACATTTTAATAAAGATTCAATATTTCGTCAGTTGTGTATCATGAATATAAAACAATGTTTTCATTTTTTTTTCCCTGTGTTCTTTTTTTAGTATGAAATATTCTCAGAAAAAACTAAGTAAAAAGTAGCTGCAGTTTTCCAGCCTTCACTTTAAACAAGAAGCAAGACTTTTTTTTTTCTTTAGTCTGTTCAAAACAAAATTATTTTATTGTGATCATAATGGAGGAGTCAAGTGTGTATATTGGCAATAGGAATAAATACAGTTTATACAATTATTAAAGTCTTTTTCTCTCCCTTTTTACATTACCTGTCAAATGTCATTAAGATAAAAATGTTTGAGTTCAAATCCTGAAGCTGGAATGAATTTTAAAGTTAATTATGATGTTTTTTTTATACTGACTTTTGATCATTTACATTCAACCAAACTCCTATAATTTGTCTCTGTCCTCCTGTCTCTTGTTTTTGCTTTTTTTCATTAGGGAGAAATTTTGCACCTGTGTTGTCTGATGGTAAAAATCTCCCAGTAGCAAAAAATGAAGTTTACAAGATCAATAAATTATCAACTGTTTTCTGGCAGTTATCTCATGTTGCCTTGAATTAGATTAATACATGTTGTCAAAGGTGTTTTTATTGCTTACATGGCTTTCTTATTCAGTTACAAATATACTATGCATATATGTTTGTCCACTGTCATTAGGTCTGTATTAGTTAAATATTGTAAACATTATTAACTGTAACAACAGTGAAAACATGTTATTGTGCAGCTACAAGAAGCAGGAAATCACAAACCAGAAAAGCCGCTCCTCTGTTCCTGGTTTGTTTGTCCAGCTTTATTCGTATTTCATGATTTCTTAGTGATATTTGACTAGGTGTCACTGCTGCCTGAATGCCAGAGTAAAAATTTATTCATTTTTGTTTCGAAATATGTAGATCCTTCTGTAGTCCTTAAGAAACAATACAGTGCAATTATTATAGCACCATGTAATTTATTGCCTTTTGTTGCAGAAGGCTTCACAACTTCACAGTTTTTAAAGATTTTAAATAAATTGTTTCACTTTTTGTGAATCATTTGTTTCACCTGATAATACTTGTCAGGGTTTTCATTTATTTAACCTGCTAAGAAAAAATCACACCGGAGAGGCTTGTTGTCTTTTTGTGAAGGCCTTCGCAAAGAGGAGAGATTCCACAACAGCTCCTAATGGCGTGCTGTCCAGGAAGTTCTGCCCCCCCACTTGGGCTTTCTCTTTATTTAAAGGAAGAAGAAATAAGAAGAAAAAAGGGGTTGATCTTAGCAGGCCAAGGCCAGTTCTGATCATAGCAAAAACACATAACACATCACTGTTTGGGAGAGCCAGATGGTGTGGCGCCTGCCGGCCCGCCGTCTGACCTTGGTCTCTCACGTAGGCAGTGTTCCACATGAGCACAAAGGCTGATAATATAAAAACCCTAAAAATACTGTAAAGGTTTTTTTGTTCAGGTCTGTAACTGATCATCTTAATATGGTGTTTCTGCTGTACAAACCTACTGGTGATAAAATTACTGTTCATGAAAAATTGGGAAAAACTCTGATAATTGTCAGAAATTCTACAGTCAGCTGTTTCTTCCACAGTGTTTATGTAACACAGAGATCAGTCATCCTGTTCTTAGTCAGTGCTGCCACCATCAGGTCAATGTGAAAACATTTTCTGTGGAGTTTTTGTTCAGCCTCTCCACCAACATGAAACACTGTGTGCTTTGCACAGTAATACACGGCAGAGTCCTCTGGTGTCAGGTTGGACAGTTTCAGATACACCATGTTGTTGCTGTTATCTCTGGTGATTTCTATTCTGTCTTGAAAACTGCTGGAATAGTCTGTTCCACTTGCATCGCTATAAACACGTCCCATCCACTGCAGTCCTTTCCCCTCAGGTTGTTTGATCCAGTGCATACTACAGCAACTAAATGTGAACCCAGATCCTCTGCAGGACAGACTCAGAGTCTCTCCGGGCCTTTTCACCACTGGACTGGAAGGAATGGACTCCATACTCTGACCTGAACAACCTGAAGGGAGGAAAGAAGAAAAATACACAGTAGAAAGTGATGGTAATATCTTACAAATTTTAAAATGACTGACTATTGTGTCAAGGAAAAATATGAAAAAGCAAAACAAACCTACAGGTTAGAGAGAGAACAAGCAGCAGGAGACTGAGTGTGTTCATCATCCTGAAGCTGGAGATGAGACTTCTGATGCTCCACATGAAGCAGAAGATCAGTCAGCAGGACAGAAGTACTCTGAACACAACAAGGATTTGCATCACAGCATCAATGAGAGGGAGTGGCAATTAACACAACCATTTTGTGCACATTTTGATTTGCAAAACCAAATCTACATCTAACACACCACATTTACATATTTAGACAGATGAAAATGCAAAAGGAATTGATGATCTCTTTGAGTTAGTCTGATGTAAAAAAAGGCTGTTTACCTTGGGAGGATCTGTGGTTTGTGTAGCATCATGTATTTATGGAGATTTGTGTAGTTTAATAAATTAACACTAACACAGGATTTTATTTTCCATCACAACATTACATTGCTTTTGAAAAACACTACTAAACATAAAAAGTGAGTTAAGAGAAATTACATTTTGACACAAATTTTACTAAAACTATGTTATTATTCAATGCTTATATTAATCTCAAAATTAAAAAAAAACTTTTTGTTTTGTTACAAAGCAGATGTATATATTTGCCTTGTCTTGACATATCAGGTTTTTGTACAGTGTTCCTCCTTCCTGTGTCACTGTGGCTCTCGAGCACAATAATAAACAGCAGAATCCTCAGTCGTCAAGCTGTTCATCTGCAGATACACCTGATCTCTGCTGTTCTCTCTGGAGATGGTGAACCGGTTTTTCACTGACTCAGAGTAGTAGATGTAGCTACTGCCTCCGCTGATGTAAGCGATCCACTCCAGTCCTTTTCCAGCTGCCTGTCGAACCCAGTTCATGGAATAGCTGCTGAATGTGAATCCAGAACCAGTACAGGTCAGTCTGTGGGATTCTCCAGGTCTTTTAACCACTGATTCAGACTCAGTCAGTGTCTGTCCTCCAACGCCTGTCAAAACATAAAAACAACACCTGAAATATGATGGTGAAACAAATAAAATGTAGTTATTGTCAGGATCTATAATTATTTCCACCTGTCCAGCAGATCATTAACAGCAGCAGTCCTGTTCTACAGTCCATCATGTTAAACTGTGTGTTTGCTGTTTTCTGCCATCCTCTGCAGATAAATAAGAGCTGGANGAGGTGGTTTTTCAGAAACAATGAAATAGCTGATAAACTGATCACAGCACAAGTTTAACAATTTATATTTACATTTACCTTTATAGCTGCTATTTAAACTAGAATTGTTTTTAGTTCTTTATTTATCCTAAATTCTCCAAAATTAAGATAGGTAAGCATCCCAATTTTACCACCTGACAAAAAAGCCAGTTCTGAACTGATTAGTGGTGTGAGGCCATTTACTTGACCCATTACCAAAGTGTGAAAAAAACAACAATTATTTAGATAGACTTTTTCTTTTAGTTTGTCTTTTTTTGTCTGTTCATTGAACCATTTTTAAGGCTGAGTTGGTTCTTAATTTTTTTTAACATTCATTAATATATGAATTACTAGTGTTGAATTAAAGTAAAAAAAAAATCTAAAAGTTTAACTTTTTAGGCATTTGGTTTGTTTAGTTAATGGCAACTGTAAAGATTAAAAACATTTTTTATATAAAACTGTTTATTTCCCCTTTGTTACAGCAAATTCTTCTAAATATTTCAGTGGTCAGATGGCTCCTCCTGTGGTGGCTTCATGTTGATGCACTGAGGAGTTTTTGTACAGTGTTCCTCCTTCCTGTGTCACTGTGGCTCTCGGGCACAATAATAAACAGCAGAATCCTCAGTCGTCAAGCTGTTCATCTGCAGATACACCTGATTTCTGCTGTTCTCTCTGGAGATGGTGAACCGGTCCTTTAATGACTGAGAGTAGTAGGTGCTACCGCCGCCATCATTGATAGTTGCAATCCACTCCAGTCCTTTTCCAGCTGCCTGTCTGATCCAAGCATTCCAGTAATGGCCACCAAACCCAGAATATGTACAGGTCAGTCTGTGGGATTCTCCAGGTCTTTTAACCACTGATTCAGACTCAGTCAGAGTTTGACCCTCAGTACCTATAGACAGATGTTTCATTAAACTCTTTTAAAGTAGCTATCACCACACAAAGTGTTGGTTAAAATGTTTTGTTCTTACCAGTCCAGTAAACTGACAGGATGAGAGAAATAATCACCACCTCAGGTCTAATCATTGTAGATGCTATTTGTCTCTCTTCAGTCAACAGTGTGTTTGTCAGTGATTTGATGAGACTTTTAAACTCTGAAGCAAACATGAAAAGAAGGCAGCAAACAGAATTTGCATCAACTCCTCCCCCTCAAAGAGAAACAGAACCCATCTTCTTAGAAAATCTGTGAACAGTTTAATTTTTTTGTGTTTGTGTTTGATTATTTCTGAACATTCTTTTATGTTTAAAATTAAACTTTATTTTTATGTAATTCAGCATCATCTTGATTAAAGATTTTTCAAACTCTATTATATTCAAAGCCAGATACATTTTTCTGCACTAACCATGACAAAAGTGGCCTTGACAGAAAACTACAGCCTTATCATGAAGACTCTTGAGAAAAACCTGACGAATTTTGTTTACAAACAAACATCCAGAAGGACAGGTTGGTGGGAATAAGTGGCAGGAAGTTGGGGCAAAAAGTTGATTTGAACCTAAGATGTGATAGTTATGGGACAATCCAGCAGAATAGAAGCAGGCCTGAGACTCTAACAACGATGTGAAACTATATGGGTAATATAATTCTGAAAATTTGTCTGTTATTTATTTATTTTATTTTCAGGATTTTTTTTCTGTTATTTTTAACTTAACTTTCTTCATGAACAAAAAACTATGTTGAAGTAAAGTGTTGATCCTTTTTTGATACACATTCTCAACCAGTAAAAAGATGGTAATTAAGAAAGATTTTGTTGTCAAAGATTATGTTGACAGAAAGCCTGAAAAACAGGAACTAACAAACCACAATAGCAGCTGTTGCTTTAATATTGGACTCAGTATGTGTTCGTGCCTCCTTCTGTTCTGTGAGGAGTTTTTGTAAAGCCTCTGTGCTCACATTAACCACTGTGCTTCTCCGGCACAGTAATACACAGCAGAGTCCTCTGGTTTCAGGTTGGACAGTTTCAGATACACCATGCTGTTGCTGTTGTCTCTGGTGATTTCTATACGTCCTTCAACACTGCTGGAATAAATTGTTTTACTAGCATCATACCAAATCGCACCCATCCATTCAAGTGCTTTTCCTGCAGGTTGTCTGATCCAGTGCATTCCATATCGACTGAAATCAAATCCAGATCCTCTGCAGGAGAGACTGAGAACTTCCTGAGGTTTTTTCACCACTGAGGTGGAGGGAATGGACTCCAGAGCCTGGCTGCTAAAACCTGACAAAGAACCAGAAATGAAAGGAGACTAAAGAAGATAAGACAAGTTAAAAATTCACTGAATACATGACGGTTTAAAGAAACTTACAGGGCAGACAGATCACTGTCAGCAGGACAGACAGCCTGAACATCATGATGACTGAAGATGTGAACAAACGTTTCCTGCTAATGAAGAAGACAGTCAGACAGCAGGCGGTCTGATATGTGACGTCTGCATTTGCATTCGATTTTAGGAGGTAAATGAGACAAATACAAATATTTCAGATAGAAATATAGGTTCATCTATTTTCATTTCTGTTTTCACCTTAAACTATAAACTCACTGCAGCAGTTATGTAATTGCTTAAATATTAAAATATTTCAAATTAATGTTATCATAAAACGTTTGTAAACACTCATCATTACAAATAAACATCACATATATTTAAAATGTTGATTTGATGTTTTTATTATCTGTAAATATGTTCACATTTCAGTGTTTTAAATAACATACTTTTTTTTTTTTTAAGTTGAATAAAACTGGCCCTAGAGCTCCTCCTCTGGTGGTTTCATGCAACATGTGTTCAGGCTCTGAGGGTTTCTTTGGACAGATGTTTTGATGTTTGTGTCCCTGCGGCTCTCTCTCAGATTAACACACAGCAGAGGCTTCAGGCTGCAGATTCTGTCCGTTTAGAGTCACTCTTTTACTGGAAGTGTCTCAATCAGTCTGTCAGACCTGGCTGCACCATCACAGAGGCTGGCTGAGTCAGTGGTTCACACTTCACACCTGAGGAGGAAAACATGTTGAATATTAAATCAGTGTTGAACTAAACTGTCAGTGTGATGTCATTTTATTCTGAGTGTTTCTGTCTCAGGGATACTAACAGGGTCCAACAGCAGCAGCAGAGCGACACAAAACATGTTGGTGAGAATCTAAGAACTTGGTGAATTTGACTGCATGAAATTAAATGTTTATATCAAACATAAACAGCCTGTTTATATCAGACTTTTCATTTTGTATAAAGGCAAACTCTTTTGCCAGCGAGAGGTGTTCAAAGAAGGAAATACTAACATCTTGTGGGTTATAAGCTAATGATGGGAACTTTCTAATTTACTTCATAATGAAAAAGTGTTTGGCATACCTGAAAATACTTAACAGGTCATGAATTGTTTATTTTATTAACAGTATATGAAATATTTTCTTTGATGTTTTTTTAAGAATCAGAGGTTTTTATGAAAGCAGGAATTTTCTAACTCAGCTTCAGACTTAATAACATCATCACTTCTAGATTTCTGTTTAATAAACCTGATCATCGACTTCATTCTTACACAAATATTCTTGGGAAGGTGATCACAAAATGTTGTAGATTGGACTGATGATTCTGTGCAGGAAGTCAGTGAGTGTTGTGAAAGCACAGACTGGAATATATTTAAAAACTCTTCTTTATACCAGCGTAATGCAGGTTGGGTCGAACTTATCTTGACAGACTAAAAGTAAAGGTTTCAACATTCAGCAGGAACAAAACTACATGTAACGTTTGTGTGCAAAGAAACAACAACCGGAGTTGAGGTTTAACCAAAGTGTTTCCTGTTGATGTGAAACTGAGCTGCTGTTTGCTTTCTGTCAGATTTTTATCGGCAGCTTCGGCTTCTTGTTGAAATGTGGTTTCAACAGATGAAACCACGGCACTGAGAACCGACACAAACAAACAGGAGCGAATGATGAAGATATTACAGATCAAAAACAAAATTACATCGATAAAAAAAACAAGTTCCAGGAAGAGACTGTTACATTTCACTGAAGCATATCTGCAACGTCTGAGTTGTGTTGAAACCGTCATTACGGTTGGAAATAACATTAATAGGGGGTGTTTAACCCAAAAAGACTGAAGGAGGCCTTTAAACAAGAAAAGAAACAGTGGTCTCAGTATTGAACCCTGAGGAACTCCACATGATGCAGGTTTAAAAGACAAAATACAATCAGATCAGAATAACACCCACACTGTTTAAGGCTGTGTTTGAGCATATTTGTGCAGACAGTGTGAAACATTTTAACATCAAACAAACAGCACAAAAAACTGAAAACTAATATTAACAAACACCAAACCAGAGCTGCTGAGTTTTTATTTAAATTTAACATTTTAATTAGAAGAAAAAGGCTTAAATGATTAAGCAGAAAAATCAACAAAACAACAATAAATGAAATGATCCACAGAAAACATTTCATAGA
>NC_051441.1:13303220-13311780 GCF_001649575.2 Kryptolebias marmoratus | reverse complement strand
GTGAAACATTTTAACATCAAACAAACAGCACAAAAAACTGAAAACTAATATTAACAAACACCAAACCAGAGCTGCTGAGTTTTTATTTAAATTTAACATTTTAATTAGAAGAAAAAGGCTTAAATGATTAAGCAGAAAAATCAACAAAACAACAATAAATGAAATGATCCACAGAAAACATTTCATAGATAAAATATTAGTGGTGAAATTTCTAAAACAGGCTGATCTGATGTTTTATTTGCAGATTTTGAAGCTGAAAAAAGAAAAACTGAGGAAACTCTGAGGAAATGTTTCCCTGCAACAAATATGCAATTCAGATTCAGAAGCACTGAAGTAACAATCATATATTGTTGAATTTTAATTTACAATGAAATAAACAAACACTTCACACACATTTTAATTGTTGACAAGCTTTGAAAACAGTATTTTTTAGGATTTCTAGATTTATTTTGCAAAATAATCCAGTGTTGGACAATGTTTTGATAGAAGTATCATTATTTTAGGAGAAGTATGTTTATTTTTATTTATTGCTAACTTTCTTATTTGATTGTCTTTTTAAATATTTTAGATCTCAAATGTTAAATAACAAAATAATATATTTTTTGTGAAAATGTGTTTATTCAGCATTTTTTAAATCATGTGTTATACAAATATAAATGCATAATAAAACAACAAAATCATTTCAGAATTCTAAATATTTGAAATATAAAAAATAAAATGATAGACAGTTTTTTTTTCTCTTTGTTTTGTGATGTTGCTAACAGACATTTGTGATTTCATATTTCTTCCTTTGTCTAAATCACTTTTCTAAAATATAAAATATATATGTACTAATTTAAAATAAATGTAAGAAAACTTAAAAAAAATGTGTTACAGTAAAAATTGCATTTGGTTTTAAATTATATTTTTGTTTTTAAATATCTCTGTTTTTTATTTTTCTCTCAGGTGGGTTTTAGTTTTTGCAGTGGGACAAATTTTATTCAAATTAAAAAACAAAAGAAATTCAAATATTATGTTTTATGCTTTATAAGTTGTTTCTTTTTGTATGATTTTTATTTTGTTAAAGTAAAAAAAAATATATATATAGACTTTGTGTGTTTCTGCTTGTGTTCACTCAAAGATCTGGTTGATTTCCTGTCGGCCCGTACGGTGGCCCTGAAGGCTCAGAAGACCCAGGCTCGGATGGTCAGGATGGTGCTGAAGGCCAGAGCTTTGGTGAACACCACTCGGACTCCGTTCATCAGCAGCAGGTTGAAGTTCAGTTTTGCTTTTTCTGAACGGCAGAGAAACAGAAATCGGCCTGAATTAAACACAAACAGACGACTGCAGGGATCAGCGATCGAACCGAACTCAGGCAGGAAGTGATCCGACTGATCCACTGCAGAGTCAGGAACTTTAGTTTGAAGATAAAATCACAGAAACACTTTGGAACAGTTTAAATAACTTTAGTCTAAGTTTGGATCCGTCTGATTTGATGTGGGACACTTCAGTCTCAGCAGCAGCAGCCTGGATGAGTCTGTCAGTGCAGAACAGGTGTGTTCAGGTGTGTTTGCTAACTTACCTGGATAAATGTTCTCACATGCATCGTCTGTTTGGAAACAGGAAACACATCAGTCACACAAACATCAGGAAAACTGGGACAGTGTTCGTGCTGATCTGTCTGTGGAAACACATCTAATCTGAACAGTTTTAAACTCAGTAAACAATCTGTTTCTAAAAGCTGAAAGTAAATCAATCAGAACTCTGAGTTTGGTACCAGCTTTGTTGTTGCTGAACTGTCCGTTCATCTCGCAGGAGTGGATGGTTTTGTTGCTGAAGGCAATGGAGTGGAAGCTCTTGGTTGTTGTGGACAAAACTGCATCACTGGTGTTCTTGTTGACCGGATCCCCGTCCACGTTCAGAACCATGCTGTCCCCCTTTGGATTGAAATTGGTGGCCAGACAGACTTCTGGACTGAGCTGGTCTGCTGACTTCAGGCGGAAGACTTCAGGCTTCAGGGGACTCAGGACGAACAGGGTCGGGACAGAGATGCCTTCTGCACAGAGAAACCCAGATCGACATGGATCACCACAGGACCAAGCCGTTACAAAGAATAAAAACTAACTTTATTCACAGCGAGATCGAGAGTGTTTATTATCTGGGCTTTAAAACGTCACAATAAATGGTTTTGAATACAGGGAAAAAATTTAAAAAAAGAGATTGTCTTTTTTGAATGTCGAATGAGTAAATTTATATTAATCAAAGTATAAATATATTATTTAAAATGTTTTGATTTGAGTTTTAAAAAAATAAAGAAAGAAATTTTCACACTAAATAAATAAATAAGCATAATTTGAATTTTTGCATACTTGTTTTAGAAAGTATATTTACTGCACTTTTGAAAGATCTTAATGCATTTTCTAACAGCTTTCAGCAATTATTTCCAAACTGACAAATAAAAATATTAAATAAAACGAATAATTAAAAATGTATATATTTTTAAAAGAATTTTACCTTTTTAAAATTTCCAATAATCTATAGGTCTGCACAAAATCACAGTATTGGGACAGGTTTACAATAACTTTTTATATTTTTTACTGTTGCTGAAATTTTAATGAAGAACTTTTTTAGGAATTATTTTTACTGCGCTTTTGAAGTATTGTAAGGAATCTTCTAACATTTTGCAGAAAATATTTTCAAAAAAACAATAAAAAATATGTTTACATTATATTTAATTACAGTTATTTCAGTTCGAGTCACAGAACCGAACCAGAGGAACCAGATTTGATGGAGCTTTTATTAAAACAGACACTTTTAAGTTCAACTGCTCCAGTTTTGTTATTGAATTGTATTTAATGATGTTTCATTTAGTTTCAGATTTTCAGACTAAAAACACTTGAGTTTATTTATTTATTTATTTGTGACCCTGATAAAACTGAAGCTGTTTCTATTAAATCTCAAATTATTGGACGGTCAGTTTTTACAACTTGAAACCAACAAAAAATCCTTTACTCTACTGACAGTTTTATTTATTTATTTATTTGTACAATAAAATACTAATAAAAAGACAAAAACTGTGCAGGTTTCAGTTGCGACTTGCAGCAGTATTTTCAATTAAAACCACTGAATAAATTCATTGAAGAATTTTCTACATTTATCACATCATGTTTGATGATTTATTTTATTTTTACTTTTTGTTCTCATCAAAGTTTAAACTTAAACTCATAAACTCACAATTCTTTAGAACAAGATTTACCTTCTGTTTAAGATTATTTCACAAAATTTATATGAAATAAATAAAACTCTTATGTTTGTATAAAACTGAACCAAATTTTTTTATATATAAAACATCTTAATCTGCATCACAACTAATTCAGATTTGAAGACTGCATAAAAATAAATTGTATAAAGTCATTCAGAGCAGATTTCTACCAACAGTGAGCTCTTTGGATTTGGTGCAGGACAATAATTAATATCTACACTTAGAAATATTAGTAATAGATTGAATATTATAAACTTAATATAACATAATATAAATCCAAAAACTATGATAAACTTTCAATTTGGATTTTAGAAGCGGTCTTTACCAAGTGTGTTTGTCACTAAATACGATCATGAAATATAATTTTACACCAACAAGACTTCATTTTTGAAGCAGTGTTAATATTTTTTTAATCGATCTTACCTGGATGAACAGTGACTGTCGTTCCATCACCCCAGTAGTCAAAAACATCACAGTGTTACATCTTCACTGACTGCTCCAACAAAAACATGCAGGTCCTGGAAAACAGCAGAAAAACTCATTCAGGCTGTAAAATATTCATTTCTACAGTAAATTCTGATGAGTCTGATACTCTTGTGTGATAATTATAAAATGTGCTTCTTGTTGAAACTCAATCATTTTATAAAAATAGTGAATTATTATCTGCAGTCAGTGACTTTAAACAGCAGATTATCTTCTTTTTAGAAATCAGTAAGTTAATATAAAAAAAAGGATTATGCACCTCATGTCCTAATGATAAATGTTGTTTTCTATCATTTTTACCAGCAGAAAAATTCATTTTTCTCAGATTTTTGTTCTGAGGTTTTTGTATTGGTGTGTACCATTGTGCCCCCCAGCCCATCACAGTGACAAACCCTCCGACAAAAACCAGTTTCCTCCCAAATAAAACTGTTTTACAGACTTTTTATCTCGTATGAAATCCAAGCACAAAATTATACTGTTGTTTATTTAAGTTGTTAAACTCAAACGTGTCTGATTCTGACTTTAAACTCCTATAAAACAAAATTACTTTATTTATCCAGAGCAGGTTTCCACGGGTCAGTGCAGCTCATTATGTTGTATAATAAGATCTACAATTACTATGAAATCAGAGCAAAAAAGAAATAAATAGTAAAGTGTAAAGAACATTTTAATGATCTTACCTGGATTAACAGTGATTGTTGTTCCATCACCCCAGTAGTCTAAAACCCAATATATCACAGTGTTACATCTTCACTGACTGCTCCAACAAAAACATGAAGCTCCTGAAAAAAGTTTAAAAAATCAGTAATTTGTCAATTTCTCTTATGAATTCTGATGAGATTGATCTTCATGTGTGATTATTTTAAAATGTGCTTTTTGTTGACTCTCAGTCACTTCATAAAACTCAGACTGAACTGATTTAATTTCTGTAGTCTGTAACTTTAAACATCAGATTATCAAACCTTTAAATATCAGTCAGTTTATTAAAATAGTTACACAGAGAACTTACCTCATGTTCCAATGATAAATGTTGTATTCTGTCTTTTTTCTCAGCTTAATCATAAATTTCACTCAGGTTTTTTTCTGAGGTTTTTGTATTGGTGTGTATCACTGTGGCCCCCATATCGTATATATATATATCACAGTGGGAAACCCTCAGACAAAAACCAACCAGTTTTATTTCCTGGAGAACAGGCGGTCCTACAGCATCTGCAGAGTGGGAATAAAACAAACACCAAAAAGTACTAACTGACAGAATAAAGACAACAGTTTTAATGTATTTTTTATTTAACTTGTACTTTGACTTGACTTTTTTTTTTAAATATATGTTTTTTTTAATACAAAGTTTTCCAATCAAGCCTGTGTGAAAACAGTTGTTTGTGTATACAATTGTTTGCAAGGTTTGCAATGTAAACAACATGTTTAAAAATGGATGCAATGTGCTTCTAATGCTTTGCTGTTTGCACGTGACTTCATTACCATTTCGATTTACCTAATAAAATATGTAAGGAGACGATTTGAGGGACTTTCTGACCTTTCACCGCTAAGTGTTTGGTTCCTGCAGAAAGAGGAACAGTTTTCAGCAGCACAAGGTTTGGACTTTTAGAGCTTGTGTGTGGCCATTTAAATTGCAAAAAATATTATATTTATGTACCACTGATTATTGCCCAACATAAAAGGTCAGCAATAATGTTTTTGCCTGTGTCTGTGTGTATTTGTGTTTCTGTCTGTTAGCAAAATATCTTGTGAACCACTAGACAGATTTTCATAAAACCCTGCAAAAGCAATTATTGGATGGACATCTACGACTGATTACTTTTTGGAGTCAACCCATTCCAAGATAACTGCCACAGCTAATCAAGCTTATCAAACAGAATAATGGCGATAAGTCAGTCAGTTTTAAAGATATTGAAGTAAATGTTGATGTGGTTGTAACTGAGAGTCATTCTCCACCTAAACTCCCTGCAATAAATGACTAACTGACTCTTTCTGACTAACAGAGCTTTATTTAACATTTTGCCATTAACTAGTGGAGCAAACTCTTTGTGTCTGTTAGCAAAACATTTCATGAACCACTGCATAGCTTTTAAGTAAACTTATATGAAGTAACCATTTGATAGATATCCACCATTCATTTAATTTTTTAAGTCAATCTAAAGCCAGCTGACCTGGCTAATATTCAGTAAGTTTTGCAGATACTGAGGTAAACCTTGGTGTGGTAGTAGTTGACAGGCAAAATATGAAATTGCACAAAACAATATTTTGAAGGTTTGATCAAAATGGCTGCAACTCCATGCTAGGCCTTAAATTGACCTAAATCTAAGGTGCAATTTCTATTTTGATGACATAAGTTGTGATACAAAGAAGATGTGTCAGGTGATTTCCTGCTGCCATCCTGTGAGGAGCTTTACAGATTATTAAATTGTCACTTAGTTCACTAGAAGATGAAAGGAGATGTTATATCAGTACTCTCAATGTGACTTTATCATTAGGTAACTTTTAGATATTCATTCTCTTAAAAAAAAAAAAGTTGAAGTAATTACTTCATATTCATTTAAGATTATTTTCTATCCTAACAACGAGTGATGTTCAGATTTCTGTTGTTACAGGATTTAGTGTGGATGTAAATCTTTATAATGACAGGAACTGTCAGACAGCTGCAGGGTTTCTGTTCAGCTCTGAGGCTTCCTGTATCAGTGTGGCTCTTCGAGCACAATAATAAACTGCAGAGTCTTCAGTCTTCAAGCTGCTCATGTGCAGATACACCTGATCCCTGTCGTTGTCTCTGGAAATGGTGAAGCGATTCTGGACAGATGTGGAATAGGTTTTAGTGCCTCCACTGGGAGCAGAAATGTGGGCGACCCACTCCAGTCCTTTTCCTTCAGCCTGTCTGATCCAGCTGATATCAGCATCACTGTCTGATATTCCTGCATATGTACAGGTCAGCTTGTGGGATTCTCCGGGCCGTTTCACCGCTGGTTCAGATTCTGTCAGAGTCTGACTGCAAACACCTGAGAGAAAACCAGAGAGATCAGAAAAGAACCAAACAGAACAAGCTGAAAACAGAAGAGAACAGAGTTTTATTCACCAGAAACTGAGAACAGCAGCAGAAGAGAAACACACTCAGTTACAGTCATTGTGGAAACTTGTTGAACATCTGTTTGAGGGTTTGGTTTCTGATCAGATAAATACAGATGGTGGAGGCACAGATTTGCATTGACTCCTCCTCATGAAATTTATAATTTATGATAACATCAAAAAAATACTTTTTTAAGTGAATGGATGTAACTGTGTTTTTCATTGTAACTTCTATTTTTGCCTGTCTGATGGACGAGTCTGAGTTTGGAGGGAGAATGGGTCTTGTCTGACTGCATTGTATTACTGCACTGGATTATGGTGTGGGGTTGTTTTTCAGGAGTTTCGGCCTGTTTAGTTCAGTGAAAGGATCTCTTAACCTTATAATAGCAATCTCATACTCCCATCTTTGTGGGAACAGTTTGAGGACGGCCCCTTCCTGTTCCAGCATGACTGCACCGGTGCACAAAGCAAGGTCCGTAAAGACGTGGATGAGTCCTGACCTGAACCCGACAGATGAATCAGACTGGAGACTGTGAGCCAGGCTTCAAGCTCCTGGAGGAATGGTCAAAACGTCCCATAAACACTCCTAAACGTTGTGGAAAGCCTTCCCAGAGGAGCTGGAGCTGTGCTAGCTGCACAGGGTGGGCCCGCATCATATTAAACCCAATGGATCAAGGATGGGATGTCCCTCAACTTCATATAAGTGTGAAGGGAGGCAAGCAAATACTTTTGGTAATATAGTATAATATACTACATAAGGCTGATAACAGTGGGTGTGAAAAGAGCACCGACCCAATCAGTCATAACTTTGTGCTCCTCAGGGTCTGATTCTGACACACATGCTTGTGTTTCTGTTTGCGCTGAGATTATTAGCAGCAGATTCTTACACCTTCATTCAACCCTTGTAAAGTGTTAGAAAGCTGCTCTGTTTTTAGTGCTGGTGATTTAATGCAGCTCAAAATAATCTAAAAATAATAGTTTCCTCTGCCAGGGAGGTTTTTTCTTTGGTTGTGTGTGTGTGTGTCTGTCAACAAGATTACTCAAAACATAACAAACGGATTTTCATGAAGTTTCCAGGAAACGTCGAACACGGTGCAAGGAAGAGGTGATTGAGTTTTAGTGGTGATCCAGATCATAATCTGGGATGAACTTTGTTTTTAATCACACTGTGGCCTTGGTGGAGGTTTGTGCTCTCTGAGTGCTTCTAGTTACCATCTGTAACTAAATGGACTAAGTGGACAGTTACCAAAACATTGTTTTGGTAATGTTTCTTTTTATATTTAGTGTTTTGTTTCTGGTTTCTTTTTGGTTTGGTTTACTGTCTTTGTTGTTTTGTTTTCCTGTTTGCTGCCGATTTGTCTTCATTCTCCACGTATCCTCTGTCAGCTTTAAAACCCGGTCAGTTTCTGCACTTCCCCGCTGGTTCATTGTCCCTGATATGTCTATTGTCTCTGGTTATCTGATTCCCTTGCCTTGCCTTTGTGTTTTGTGTTGGATTTTTGCTGCCACGTCAGCCTTTTGTTTTTGTTTATTTATTTAAAAAATAAATTTTCGCTTTTTCTTTAAATGAGTCTGCACTCATGGTTCCTCTTGCTCTCCACCAACCATGACAACAACAACAAAATCTGCTGATCTTCAGTGAACCAGAAATCAACTGAGAGAAAACAAGAAACAAACGATTTCTTGATGCTTCACAGAGACACTGACATTAATACAGATTTATTGTTTGTTTGTTGTTGACACATCCAGCTGTGTTTC
>NC_051441.1:13296376-13303120 GCF_001649575.2 Kryptolebias marmoratus | reverse complement strand
TTTATTACTGTGTGAGACGTCCCACAGTGATACAAACCACAGACAGACCTGTACAAATACTCAGCTGCCAGCAGGATACAGGAACAACCTGATTCCATGTATATCTATTTTGTCAATAATTTTTTAGAATGAGTGACTGTGCTGTTTTCAGTTTTTAATTTTTATTATTACCAATGTCCTAACCTGGAAAAGTTAAAATAACAATGAATAGTCTACTGGGTTGGATGTTTTCATCTACTTTATATGGTTATGTTTTAATATATCAACTGGTTTGACATATTTTTAATTGTTTTTTCTTTTAAAATACATCTGAATTATGACACTATGAGCTTGATCCAAAAAGTTTATATTTGTGACTTTGGCTACATATTACGATGTGAAACATCAATTTAAAATATTTGGTGTGCGTAAAATAGTAAATAAGATTATTATATATTGATTTATCTAAAGTAAATCATCATAAGAATAAATTATTCTCATTGTCAGTAAAGTCCTGGCCTCTGTGTGGAAAAAAACGTTATTGCTAAAAGGAAATGCAAAGCAACCAGGACAAATGACTTGTTCTGTAGTTTGGTCAGAAAAAATAAATTGATTTCATGTAAGAGTGACTGTATTTATGAGATGTTTATATCTGAGCAAACTGAGAATCAGACACTGAGTCAGGACCAGAGGAGAATCTATCGAGTTTGGTGGTGATTAAGCTGAAGATTGTTTCAGATTCAGACTGGTGAAAACTTCCAGTTCATGAAGTTCACAAAACAAACAATAAAAGCAGAGAACAAAAAGCAAAATGGTTCAGTTTCAGTCTAATTCATTTCAATACAATCTAATTACAACTCAGTCTATTCAGACTCAGTTTAAAATCCAGTCACATACAGTTCATTACAACCTGTTTTTGTAACAATTTCATACATTATAAACTCAATATTTCAGTGAAAAGATTGACAGCTGTAGGAATTTTTGTTTACAGGACAGGACAACAACAAATGACTTCAACAATGATCAGACCTGTTTGTTTTGTGTTTTTGATAACTTTGTTTTGTACTTTGCAGGGTAAGAATGCAAGATCTTTTAGACAAAATGATAGCAAAATTATTTGGTTGTTTATATGAGCTGTTTTTATCTCTGTAAGTACTGAGGGTCAAACTCTGACTGAGTCTGAATCAGTGGTTAAAAGACCTGGAGAATCCCACAGACTGACCTGTACATATTATGGCTTCAGTGATGATCCTTACATAGCTTGGATCAGACAGGCAGCTGGAAAAGGACTGGAGTTTGTTGCCACTATTCAGGTTACAGACACCTACTTCTCTCAGTCAGTCCAAGGCCGATTCACCATCTCCAGAGAGAACAGCAGATATCAGTTGTATCTGCAGATGAACAGCTTGACGACTGAGGATTCTGCTGTTTATTATTGTGCCCGAGAGCCACAGTGACACAGGAAGGAGGAACACTGTACAAAAACTCCTCAGTGCATCAACATGAAGCCACCACAGGAGGAGCCATCTGACCACTGAAATATTTAGAAGAATTTGCTGTAACAAAGGGGAAATAAACAGTTTTATATAAAAAATGTTTTTAATCTTTACAGTTGCCATTAACTAAACAAACCAAATGCCTAAAAAGTTAAACTTTTAGATTTTTTTTTTACTTTAATTCAACACTAGTAATTCATATATTAATGAATGTTAAAAAAAATTAAGAACCAACTCAGCCTTAAAAATGGTTCAATGAACAGACAAAAAAAGACAAACTAAAAGAAAAAGTCTATCTAAATAATTGTTGTTTTTTTCACACTTTGGTAATGGGTCAAGTAAATGGCCTCACACCACTAATCAGTTCAGAACTGGCTTTTTTGTCAGGTGGTAAAATTGGGATGCTTACCTATCTTAATTTTGGAGAATTTAGGATAAATAAAGAACTAAAAACAATTCTAGTTTAAATAGCAGCTATAAAGGTAAATGTAAATATAAATTGTTAAACTTGTGCTGTGATCAGTTTATCAGCTATTTCATTGTTTCTGAAAAACCACCTCTATAGTTTTTTGTACCAAATTACACAGATATTACACAGAAATACAAGCCTACTATGGAAAAATATTCTGACTTTTGCTAGTTTTTCATTCACCCTGATGTTAATAAATTATTCTTTCTTGAAAAAAAGAGGAAAGTAACATCAACAATTTGTCAGCCAACCAGTACAGGGGTCCCTCCCTCCTCATAACATCCTGATGCAAATCTTCAGTCTGTTCTGTGTATTTCTGTCCTGCTGGCTGGTCTGTAGGGTTACTTTGTGTGCAGCATCAGAGGTCACATTTTCAGCTTCATGAAGATGAACACACTCACTCTTCTGCTGCTTGTTCTCTCCTTGAAATGTCAGTTCTACTTCCATCTTTTTATATTTAATCAAAGAACATCAGCTACCTGTTAGAAAACTTCCAAGATCGATGGTTCATGTTCCTCAGTGTTTAATCTTTTCTTTCATCCTCTCAGGTTGTTCAGGTCAGAGTATGGAGTCCATTCCTTCCAGTCCTGTGGTTGTTATTACTGCTGCTGTGATCAAAGTAACCCTTCTCTGCTGTTTTCCTGCTGCCTGATCTAAACGTTAACATCAGAACCACCAAAACCAGAAGATGTTTAGGTTAGTCAGTGGGACTGAAACGAGTGTTTGACCTTTAGAACCTCCTACTTTATTTAAATAACTTTGTCTGGCTTCTTTCAGCAACTAAATATTCAGTTTATTTCATTCCTCAAGAATACTTTGTATTCACCTAAGTTAGTTTGAGAGATAAGATGGTTATTTGGTTTAAAGTGTGTTTGTTGGATTATTTGTCTCTACTCCATGTAACTGTTTGAAACATATTAATGATTACTTATTTGACTTTTATTTTAAAACTATTTATCCTTTTGATGAGTTTAAGTTTTGATTAATGACATCTGCTCTTGTCATTTTTACTTTAGGATTTCTTTCTACAGTTAAAGCTTATTGATGAAAACCCTGACTAAACAGGAAGTCACTAACCACAACAACTGTTCCTGCCATAGTGTTCATGACTCTTTTTCATTGTATGCGTGTGTGGGTGTGTGNGGTTATAATAATGTGTTAGTGTTTTTTGTTTTATTTCACCCAAACCCTCAAAATGCTATTTATATTCTAATGTACCACCACCACCATCCCCAAAAAAAAGACAAAAAAAAAAAAAAAAAAAAAAAAAAAAAAACATAAGAAAATTTAAAAAATGAGAATAAACCAAGATAAAAACAACAAACAAATATATAAAATAAACAGAAGAAATGTCAAGCACACACACATATTAACCCTTTAAGAACAAATTGGACAAACATCAGTCCCTTCTTTTATGCAAATTTTCTCCATCACTCAGGTATAAAAACCTCCGACTCTCAGCAGAGTTCATGCACTCTGTAACGATGGTTGCTGTGTTTCCTCAAACTCTGCTGCTGCTGTTGGCCGCTGGATGTCAGTCTCTGTGATTTATTATAAAGTCACAAATATTTGTAGAGAAACTTCATTTACTTACCTTTTTTAAATCTTTTCTTCTTTGAACAGGTGCAGTGTGTCAGGAGATGCGTCAGCCAGCCTCTGAGACGGTGCAGCCAGGTCAGCGTCTGACCGTCAGCTGTCAGGTCTTTTATTCTGTTAGTAGGCATCACACTCACTGGGTCAGACAGCCTGAGAGAAAAGGACTGGAGTGGATCGGAGGTGCCCGCATTGGATTTAGCTCAGTCTTCAAAGATTCACTGAAGAACAAGTTCACTATCAGCTTAGATGCCTCCAGCAACACAGTGACTCTGAAAGGAGAGAACATGCAGCCTGAAGATTCTGCTGTGTATTACTGTGCCAGAGAGTCACAGTGACACAAAATATAAGGAGACCTGAACAAAAACTCCTCAGAGACTAAACGTTTATAACATGAAGCCACCAGAGGAGGAGCTCTCACAACTTCAGTGATTCTAAGAGCAGCTGACTGTCAGATAGAGCGGCTTAAAGCAGTGAAACAATGGAAAAACATAAAAAAAAACTATGTTTTTCACTTAAACATCATAGAAATGAACTAATTCTCATTGTCAGCAAAATACTTGCAATTGTGGGGTAAAAAGTTAATGGTAATGGAAAATTCAACAGAATAAAGATAAAAGGCTCATACAGTAATCTGGTCAGAAAATGTTGATATTGAGTAAGAGTGACTGTATTTATGAGATGTTTAAATATCTGAGCAAACTGAGAATCAGACACTGAGTCAGGACCAGAGGAGAATCTGTTCGGCACATGTGTCGAGTTTGGTGGTTATTAAGCTGAAGATTGTTTCAGATTCAGACTGGTGAAAACTCCCAGTTGATGAAGTTCACAAAACAATCTTCATCATGTTGATGATGATAAAATGTTATTATCGTCTTCATCATCATCATCATCATCAGCAGCAGCAGCAGCAGCAGCAGCAGCAGCAGCACCACCAGTTAGTCTATAAGCTGCCTGCATGACTGCATTTGTTGATTTAGTTTAATCCTATCATGTACGATGAGGTTGAATAACAATGAGCATTAAATGTCTTTAGGATCACATTGATTTTGATTCATAAAATTCTACAAGCAAAGATTTATTGGTGGCAGTACATCATTTTATTCGACATAACAGTGAACAGAAGAAGAGGCAGCTGCTGTTTGACTTTCTGCTTCAAAGGTTCATCAGAACAAGATTTTTCTTCATTTCATTATCTACCTGTCAATAGAGACTATCTACATGGTATTAAAAATAAAAACAAAAAACAATTAACAGCATTTATTTTTTAGTATTAGTCTGTTGCTCAATAAAACATTGAGTGTTTTTTGGTGAGAAGGAGGAGTCAATGTAAAACTGATACCTTTGGTTTCTTTATATGTGTTGCAGAGCAAAACTCAGTGATTCAGTCTGAAACATAAGATGCTGACAGGACAACAACAAATGACTTCAACAATGATCAGACCTGTTTGTGTTGTGTTTTTGATAACTTTGTTTTGTACTTTGCAGGGTAAGAATGCAAGAATTATTTTTGACAAAACAATAGAAAAATTATTTGGTTGTTTATATGAGATGTTTTTATTTCCAAAGGTACTGAGGGTCAAACTCTGACTGAGTCTGGATCAGTGGTTAAAAGACCTGGAGAATCCCACAGACTGACCTGTACATATTCTGGGTTCAGTGATGATCCTTATATAGCTTGGATCAGACAGGCAGCTGGAAAAGGACTGGAGTTTGTTGCCACTATTCAGGTTACAGACACCTACTTCTCTCAGTCAGTCCAAGGCCGATTCACCATCTCCAGAGAGAACAGCAGAAAACAAGTTTATCTGCAGATGAATGGTCTGAAGACTGAGGATTCTGCTGTTTATTATTGTGCTTCAGAGCCACAGTGACTGAAGTCAGTTCAGCAGCTGTACAAAATCCCACAGCTCTAATCTGTGGTGGTAAAACTGCTGTATTGTTTAGGGTAAAAACTGTCTACGTGTGAACTTAAGTTTTTTAAAATTGCTCTTTAAATATATGTATTTTAATCAAACAGCAAAAGCAGAAAAAATATATTTTTTTATTTTTTTATATAAAATGTCAAATTTGGCAGAACAAGCTAGAAATAATTTTAATAAACTGAAAAGAGAAAAAAAATAACTTAATAAAGGAGGGAAACATTCAGCAGCCTCAACACAAACAACATATAGATCTAAAAGAAAAAGTGCTCATAATTAAGTCAATATTAACAGATCCCAGGAAGAAGCTCAGAGATCTTTGTCCAGAAGAGCACAGTCCTAGGAACAGCTCAGAAATACAAACACAATCAACCCGAGGCATGAACTCAGTGTCAGAAACAGATGTTGTGGTTTGTGAATTCCTGTTTTTTCAGGTTTTTAACAACAAGAATTTTAACTGTAAAAAATTAAAAGCATCAACTTCAACAAGATGTGTTAAATTTAACCTGATTGAGTGAAAAGAATGAATGATAAGAAAGTGTTGATAATAAATAAAAAAACTTTTATAACAATAAATTTATTTTTTTTTAACCATGAACTTATGACAAATATTGCATGGAAAAGTGATGGAAGTCAAATCAACATCAGTTTTTGACAACAATGTGTTCTTTTTAAAAAAAATACTTCAAAAAAAAGCAAAGTGATACAAATTTTTTTTTTAACATCTGTTCAGTAAAGGAAGAAAAAAAGTATTTGATAGATGCAGAGTCAAGAACTCTGTTCAAAAACAGAATCATTTTAATCTCATGAAAAGAATAAAAACAAACATACTCAAAAGCCATTCAAACAAAGTTCTTCTGAAACAATTAACATTAAACATCCTGTTGGTGTTCATGTTCTGCCATTAAACATTCAAAGTAACTTCCTGAGAGTCTGATATAAATACCACTCCCATGCAGTCAGTCCCAGAAGAAAAGAAGCTCTCAGATCCTCTTCATCACCATCATGTTCTCTGTAGCTCTGCTGCTGCTGTTGGCTGCTGGATCCTGTGAGTCACTGAGATGCTGACAGTCTGATCAGACCACACTGACTGTTCACTGTTATAACTGATTTATATTTAATGTTTTCTGCATCAGGTGTGAAGTGTGAACAGCTGACTCAGCCAGCCTCTGAGACGGTGCAGCCAGGTCAGCGTCTGACCATCAGCTGTCAGGTCTCTTATTCTCTGGGCTACTACACAGCTTGGATCAGACAGCCTGCAGGGAAAGGACTGGAGTGGATCGGG
>NC_051441.1:13289150-13296276 GCF_001649575.2 Kryptolebias marmoratus | reverse complement strand
TTTTGGGGATGGTGGTGGTGGTACATTAGAATATAAATAGCATTTTGAGGGTTTGGGTGAAATAAAACAAAAAACACTAACACATTATTATAACCCTTAATCTTGAAGCAAACAGGTACTGTAATGAAAGAAAGTGTGGTGGAATAAAATTACCAAAAAAGGTCCTTCTTGGGATAATTTTGTATTTTCTCCTGGATTAACTGTGTAGCTTTTTATTGTATCAAAGAATCATTGATTAATGAAAACATTTTAGTTTGTTGTGTTTTGAGTCAAAAACCTTGATTAATGCCGTTTGCTCTTCTCATTTAATCTTAAAACATGAACTTGAAATGTATGTTATTTGTTACAGTTAAAACACTTGATGATAAAAACCCTAAATAAACAGGAAGTCAGAAACCACGAGAGCTGTTTGTGTCATGACTCTGTTTCACTGTGTGTGTGTTTCTCACATTGCTGGAATAAGTGTTTCTACTGTGGTCAGAGAATCCAGCTCCCATCAGTTCTAATGGTTTTCCTGCTTGTTGTCTGACCCAGATCATAACACAGCAGCTAAATGTGAAGCCAGATCCCCTGCAGGACAGGCTGAGAGTCTCTCCTGTTAGTGAAATATCATTTTAATGTCTTAATATGGAACAACAGGTTGAATGCACAAAAAAGACTTAAAACACATAAACAATTCCACTAAATATAGATATTTTACCGTAACACTCTTTTTTATCTACAATTTGCATTTTGACCATAAACATTTCATCATTTTTGATGACATTACACTGTTGATATTTGCATTTGATCAATCTGAATCAGTTTTATTTAAAAGTTTTTTTATATTAATGTGACCTTCTATATGTAAAGTGAATTTCCTGACAGTTTCCAATAAAGACTTGATGCTCTGCTGCCATTTACTTTGGAACAGGAGAAACTCCCATCAGATCACCATCATGTTCTCTGTAGCTCTGCCGCTGTTGGCTGCTGGATCCTGTGAGTCTTGCTGAGATGCTGACAGAACAATCAAACCATGCTGACTGGTAAATGCTGTTATACTAATTATACCCATTCTGTGGAAGGTCAGGAAGAGTTTTCTTGTCATTGTAATAAAAATGTTTTCATGTAATTTCCATTGTCTTTTTTCAATATAAATAATTGCAACTGATGTATAAGACAGATGTGTTCTAAGATAAGTTTACAAGGTACTTAAGAAGAAAAATATTAACACTACAAAATGCCAAAACACTCACAGCTCATTCATGAACAGTTTCCCATCATGGATAAGTTAATAAATATTAGCTATAAAATCCATGCTTCTGTCTTCATTCATGTTAATGTCTGCTCTAATCATCTAACCTTTTTGGCCTTTGCCTGATCCTCTGATAATGACAGTTATAAACTATGGGTTTGTCTTCTTTTATCTGTATTTTTATTTTTAATTTGGAAAAATTTACTTGCTCACAGACATCGTGCTTTGCAACATTTTAGTTTTTGGAAGTTAATCAAAGTCTCTTTAGCTCATCTGATTTTCTCTTGTGTTTGCCTACATTTAGGTTCATCTAATAAACAACATTTAACAATGTCATAAAATCAAAAAGTTATATAATATTACATATTTATAGTTTTCTTTGTGTATATTTTATACTTGTTCAGCTCAGGTTATCCTCACAAAATCAGCTCAATTCTTTTAGTTGTTAGGCAAATGAAATCTTTCATTCTTTTATTTGAACTAAAAGATTGTTGCAGTGTTTTAGAATAAGCACAGAACCAATCCCTTTTTAAAAATTACTGCTTCTGTAGTTTTATTTCAATAAAACAACATATCAAAACAACAAGAATTTAATTGGTTCCATTTACACTATCATAATTATTCAAAAATAAAGTTTAAATGTTAAACATTGCTTATAGTTTATGCATAAGAACTTCTGAAGAATATAACATAAAGTAAGTTTGTCTGTGAACACATGTAATGTGTATTGTCCAAAATCTACTGTGAGGAGGAGTCAATGCAAAACAAAGGAGTTTTGAACATCTATAAGTTTGATTTCAGGGGAACTGATAGAAAACAGCATGATCAGTTTCACAATATGGACCCAAGGACCGGACTGGTACTACTACTGATCATTTGCTGTTCAGGTGAAATATTCAAGTTTTAAAACTATTTTGAGTTGAATTCATATTAAAGTAAATGTATTTATTTTTGAAACTCTTTTGTGCTTCTTGCAGGTGTTGATGGTCAGACTCTGACAGAATCTGAACCAGTGGTTAAAAGACATGGAGAATCCCACAAACTGACCTGTACTGGTTCTGGATTCACATTCAGTAGCTACTTGATGGCCTGGGTAAGACAGGCTCCTGGAAAAGGACTGGAGTGGATCTCCACTATTGACGTTACAAGCAAATATTACTCTCAGTCAGTCCAAGGCCGGTTCACCATCTCCAGAGACAACGACAAACAGCAGGTGTATCTGCAGATGAACAGTCTGAAGACTGAAGATTCTGCTGTTTATTATTGTGCTCGAAGAGCCACAGTGACTGAAGTCAGTAGAACAGCTGTACAAAAACCCATCTCACTTTTATTTTACCTCAGACAATTAAAAACTAATGACTGTCTGTACAAAAATAAGAAAAATTATAGTGATTATATATGTATTTTTGTTCTAATTTTATTGTAAACAAACAAGCAAACAAAAAACTAACAGAAGTTGATCNATCAGTTATAACAGTGAACAGTCAGTGTGGTCTGATCAGACTGTCAGCATCTCAGTGACTCACAGGATCCAGCAGCCAACAGCAGCAGCAGAGCTACAGAGAACATGATGGTGATGAAGAGGATCTGAGAGCTTCTTTTCTTCTGGGACTGACTGCATGGGAGTGGTATTTATATCAGACTCTCAGGAAGTTACTTTGTATGTTAAATGGCAGAACATGAACACCAACAGGATGTTTAATGTTAATTGTTTCAAAACAACTTTGTTTGAATGGCTTTTGAATATGTTTGTTTTTATTTTATTGATGAGATTAAAATTATTCTCTGTTTTTGAACAAAGTTCTTGACTCTGCATTTATCAAATACTTTTTTTTTACTTTACTAAACAGATGTTAAAAAAATTACTGTATTTTAAAAATAAGTAATACTTTGTATTTCTCTGAAGTATTTTTTTAAAAAAGCACACATACTGTTGTCAAAAATTGATGTTGATTTGACTTCCATCACTGTGTCATACAATAATTGTCATGAGTTTATGGTAAAATTTTCTAATTTATTGTTATAAAATGTTTTTTATTTATTATCAACATTTTGTTATCATTCATTCTTTTTGCTGAATCAGGTTAAACTTAACACATCTTGTTAAACTTCATGTTTTTAATTTTTTACAGTTAAAATTCTTGTTGTTAAAAACCTGAAAAAACAAGAATTTACAAACCACAACATCTGTTTCTGACACTGAGTTCATGCCTCGGGTTGATTGTGTTTGTATTTCTGAGCTGTTTCTAGGACTGTGCTCTTCTGGACAAAGATCTCTGAGCTTCTTCCTGGGATCTGTTAATATTGAGTAAATTATGAGCACTTTTTCATTTAGACCTATATGTTGTTTGTGTTGAAGCTGCTGAATGTTTCAGTCCATCTGATCAGCATGTCTCATCAGTCCAAAACTTTACTCACCCCCTGCCACAAATAAGCAGCCATAAGAAACACAAACATGGTTATAAAACATGAACAGCATCAACTTTATTCCCTCCTTTATTAAGTCATCATTTTTTGCTTTTTTCCCATTTTATTAGAATGAAACCTAACTTTTTTTGCTCAATTTGAAACTTGATAAAGAAAATTAGGAAAGTATTTTTTTCTTCTTTTGGTGTTTAATTAAATAACATATATTTATAGAGCACTTTTAAAAAACTTAAGTTCACACGTAGACAGTTTTTACCCTAAACAATACAGCAGTTTTACCACCACAGATTAGAGCTGTGGGATTTTGTACAGCTGCTGAACTGACTTCAGTCACTGTGGCTCTGAAGCACAATAATAAACAGCAGAATCCTCAGTCTTCAGACCATTCATCTGCAGATAAACTTGTTTTCTGCTGTTCTCTCTGGAGATGGTGAATCGGCCTTGGACTGACTGAGAGAAGTAGGTGTCTGTAACCTGAATAGTGGCAACAAACTCCAGTCCTTTTCCAGCTGCCTGTCTGATCCAAGCTATGTAAGGATCATCACTGAAGCCATAATATGTACAGGTCAGTCTGTGGGATTCTCCAGGTCTTTTAACCACTGATTCAGACTCAGTCAGAGTTTGACCCTCAGTACTTACAGAGATAAAAACAGCTCATATAAACAACCAAATAATTTTGCTATCATTTTGTCTAAAAGATCTTGCATTCTTACCCTGCAAAGTACAAAACAAAGTTATCAAAAACACAAAACAAACAGGTCTGATCATTGTTGAAGTCATTTGTTGTTGTCCTGTCCTGTAAACAAAAATTCCTACAGCTGTCAATCTTTTCACTGAAATATTGAGTTTATAATGTATGAAATTGTTACAAAAACAGGTTGTAATGAACTGTATGTGACTGGATTTTAAACTGAGTCTGAATAGACTGAGTTGTAATTAGATTGTATTGAAATGAATTAGACTGAAACTGAACCATTTTGCTTTTTGTTCTCTGCTTTTATTGTTTGTTTTGTGAACTTCATGAACTGGAAGTTTTCACCAGTCTGAATCTGAAACAATCTTCAGCTTAATCACCACCAAACTCGATAGATTCTCCTCTGGTCCTGACTCAGTGTCTGATTCTCAGTTTGCTCAGATATAAACATCTCATAAATACAGTCACTCTTACATGAAATCAATTTATTTTTTCTGACCAAACTACAGAACAAGTCATTTGTCCTGGTTGCTTTGCATTTCCTTTTAGCAATAACGTTTTTTTCCACACAGAGGCCAGGACTTTACTGACAATGAGAATAATTTATTCTTATGATGATTTACTTTAGATAAATCAATATATAATAATCTTATTTACTATTTTACGCACACCAAATATTTTAAATTGATGTTTCACATCGTAATATGTAGCCAAAGTCACAAATATAAACTTTTTGGATCAAGCTCATAGTGTCATAATTCAGATGTATTTTAAAAGAAAAAACAATTAAAAATATGTCAAACCAGTTGATATATTAAAACATAACCATATAAAGTAGATGAAAACATCCAACCCAGTAGACTATTCATTGTTATTTTAACTTTTCCAGGTTAGGACATTGGTAATAATAAAAATTAAAAACTGAAAACAGCACAGTCACTCATTCTAAAAAATTATTGACAAAATAGATATACATGGAATCAGGTTGTTCCTGTATCCTGCTGGCAGCTGAGTATTTGTACAGGTCTGTCTGTGGTTTGTATCACTGTGGGACGTCTCACACAGTAATAAACAGCTGTGTCTTCAGGCTGCAGATTCTGTCCTGTTATTGTCACTGTTCCTGCAGAAGTGTCTCTGCTGTAGCTGAACTTGTTCTTCAGGGCATCATTCTGGTAAAAGCCTCCTCCACCCCACATGTGAAAAATCCACTCCAGTGGTTTTCCTTCCCGCTGTCTGATCCAACCTGTTGCGTAGCTGTTATCAGTCACAGAGTAACCAGAGACCCGACAGATGATGGACAAAGACTGTCCAGGCTGCACAACTTTGGACTCTGGCTGGATCAGATCAATACAGAACACACCTGTGGAAACACAAATCAGCATCATTCATCTGATTATTCAGCATTTCTAATGTAATCCTTGATGAAAATTTACAGAAATCTCCTCACAGGATCCAGTTGTGAGCAGCAGCATCAGAGCTACAGAGAACATGTTGATGTTGAAGCTCTTTGTTCGTCTCACTGACACTCAGACACACACTTCACTTCCTTTAAATCAGCCTTCATTTGCATATGTTTGAGCAAGTTATATTTAAATCAATGTGATGTGTAAACACTTTGGTGTCAGGATGAAGAAGGTTTTATATTTATTTCAGAGTTGAAGAAATCAAAATAAAATTAGATATTAAATAGATATTTTGGACAAATTTAGATCAATTTAACTCCTAAAGTGATTTCATTTTATTACAAAGACAAAAATTAACATAATGTGATGAATAGTGTTTTAAAGGAATGGTTTCAGTGCAGCTAAATTTATTGTTTGTAATAATATTGATTTCATATTGAGTCATGAGAGGTGAACATAAAAAATGTTTAACAAACTAACCTAATTGTATAAAACTGAGGGCCTGCAGGGCTGATCCAGAGCAGATTCCAGGATGTGAACATCACATCGGGCTCTCATTTTCTTAAACAACATAAACCAGATGTGATGCTTTGACATAATTTTATGAATGAATATATATTTATTCACATTTGTTCTAATTTACCATTACTGATTTTATCATTTTAATGTTGTTTCCCAAACAGTCAACCTCAACTCAGTCGTGCTTATACCTCAGTTGTTGGTGTTCTAGTGGAAAATCTTCATTCTTCTTTGTTTCTTTATTGACTGTTTTTGTTAATCATTCTGATACAAACTTATTAAAACCAATTTTTGTTCTCTTGTCCTTCAGACTTTTCTCTATCCGGTCTCACCTCCTCATGGTCTTAAAGAAGACACAGCTTCCAGTTCATTATCTTTCTACTGGAAATTCAGACAGTGATGTTAGAATAATTGTAAAATGACAAACACAGATGATGTTCTGAAAAATTTAACCCCCTTTAAACCATAATTTCTTTTACCTCCTTCACAATATCCTACAACTTGCCTTTTTTTTTTTTTTACTAAACTTGTATTTCTTTGTAGTTTTAGAAAGAATGAAATGGGTTTTTAAATTATTATTTCTAAGGTTAATTTTCTCTTTTAACACAAAGTATAAATACCAGTATATCTGCTGTACAAACCTACTGGTGATAAAATTAATATTGATAAAATCTGTTCAAATCTCTGATAATTTTTAGAAATTCTACAGTCAGCTGTTTCTTCCTCAGTGTTCATGTAACACAGAGATCAGTCATCCTGTTCTTAGTCAGTGCTGCCACCATCAGGTCAATGTGAAAACATTTTCTGTGGAGTTTTTGTTCAGCCTCTCCACCAACATGAAACACTGTG
>NC_051441.1:13283545-13289050 GCF_001649575.2 Kryptolebias marmoratus | reverse complement strand
TCTGACAGTTCCTGTCATTATAAAGATTTACATCCACACTAAATCCTGTAACAACAGAAATCTGAACATCACTCGTTGTTAGGATAGAAAATAATATAATTTAGGTATAAAGTAACAACTCCAACCATTTTAATAAACCAATGAATATCTAAAGGACAGTGAAGCTAAATTGAATGCACAGATATAAATGTTTTTCATATGACACCAAGACCTCTTCTTTGTAACTTATTTACTTATAAGATGTGTTTTCATGTACTTTACATTCTGTTCTAGGTGTCATCAATACTTACAGACACAATAAACACGTTAAAAAGTGGTTGGATTAAAAGCAAAAAGGAAAGACAATGACAGATGGCTATAATAAACAGTTTTTGCTATTTAGATTTCAACACATGAGCTATAATTGTCTAAAACAACACAGGATTCAATATTAAGAGCCACAATGAGCTGTTATTACCTCTGAAAATCTATCTTTAATTTTAAATTAAAGTGGAAGTAGAATAAAAATGCAAATAAACTAATGTTTTAGACCTCTTGTTTAGTAATTCTGTTTTGTTTTATTCCCACTCTGCAGACGCTGTAAGACCGCCTGTTCTCCAGGAAATAAAACTGGTTGGTTTTTGTCTGAGGGTTTCTCACTGTGATATATACGGGGTCACAGTGATAAACACCAATACAAAAACCTCAGAACAAAAACCTGAGTGAAATTTGTGAATAAGCTGAGGAAAAAGAGAGAATACAACATTTATCATTGGAACATGAGGTAAGTTCTCTGTGTAACTATTTTAAGAAACTGACTGATATTTAAAGGTTTGATAATCTGATGTTTAAAGTTACAGACTACAGAAATTAAATCAGTTCAGTCTGAGTTTTATGAAGTGACTGAGAGTCAACAAAAAGCACATTTTAAAATAATCACACATGAAGATCAATCTCATCAGAATTCATAAGAGAAATTGACAAATTACTGATTTTTTAAACTTTTTTCAGGAGCTTCATGTTTTTGTTGGAGCAGTCAGTGAAGATGTAACACTGTGATATATTGGGTTTTAGACTACTGGGGTGATGGAACAACAATCACTGTTAATCCAGGTAAGATCATTAAAATGTTCTTTACACTTTACTATTTATTTCTTTTTTGCTCTGATTTCATAGTAATTGTAGATCTTATTATACAACATAATGAGCTGCACTGACCCGTGGAAACCTGCTCTGGATAAATAAAGTAATTTTGTTTTATAGGAGTTTAAAGTCAGAATCAGACACGTTTGAGTTTAACAACTTAAATAAACAACAGTATAATTTTGTGCTTGGATTTCATACGAGATAAAAAGTCTGTAAAACAGTTTTATTTGGGAGGAAACTGGTTTTTGTCGGAGGGTTTGTCACTGTGATGGGCTGGGGGGCACAATGGTACACACCAATACAAAAACCTCAGAACAAAAATCTGAGAAAAATGAATTTTTCTGCTGGTAAAAATGATAGAAAACAACATTTATCATTAGGACATGAGGTGCATAATCCTTTTTTTTATATTAACTTACTGATTTCTAAAAAGAAGATAATCTGCTGTTTAAAGTCACTGACTGCAGATAATAATTCACTATTTTTATAAAATGATTGAGTTTCAACAAGAAGCACATTTTATAATTATCACACAAGAGTATCAGACTCATCAGAATTTACTGTAGAAATGAATATTTTACAGCCTGAATGAGTTTTTCTGCTGTTTTCCAGGACCTGCATGTTTTTGTTGGAGCAGTCAGTGAAGATGTAACACTGTGATGTTTTTGACTACTGGGGTGATGGAACGACAGTCACTGTTCATCCAGGTAAGATCGATTAAAAAAATATTAACACTGCTTCAAAAATGAAGTCTTGTTGGTGTAAAATTATATTTCATGATCGTATTTAGTGACAAACACACTTGGTAAAGACCGCTTCTAAAATCCAAATTGAAAGTTTATCATAGTTTTTGGATTTATATTATGTTATATTAAGTTTATAATATTCAATCTATTACTAATATTTCTAAGTGTAGATATTAATTATTGTCCTGCACCAAATCCAAAGAGCTCACTGTTGGTAGAAATCTGCTCTGAATGACTTTATACAATTTATTTTTATGCAGTCTTCAAATCTGAATTAGTTGTGATGCAGATTAAGATGTTTTATATATAAAAAAATTTGGTTCAGTTTTATACAAACATAAGAGTTTTATTTATTTCATATAAATTTTGTGAAATAATCTTAAACAGAAGGTAAATCTTGTTCTAAAGAATTGTGAGTTTATGAGTTTAAGTTTAAACTTTGATGAGAACAAAAAGTAAAAATAAAATAAATCATCAAACATGATGTGATAAATGTAGAAAATTCTTCAATGAATTTATTCAGTGGTTTTAATTGAAAATACTGCTGCAAGTCGCAACTGAAACCTGCACAGTTTTTGTCTTTTTATTAGTATTTTATTGTACAAATAAATAAATAAATAAAACTGTCAGTAGAGTAAAGGATTTTTTGTTGGTTTCAAGTTGTAAAAACTGACCGTCCAATAATTTGAGATTTAATAGAAACAGCTTCAGTTTTATCAGGGTCACAAATAAATAAATAAATAAACTCAAGTGTTTTTAGTCTGAAAATCTGAAACTAAATGAAACATCATTAAATACAATTCAATAACAAAACTGGAGCAGTTGAACTTAAAAGTGTCTGTTTTAATAAAAGCTCCATCAAATCTGGTTCCTCTGGTTCGGTTCTGTGACTCGAACTGAAATAACTGTAATTAAATATAATGTAAACATATTTTTTATTGTTTTTTTGAAAATATTTTCTGCAAAATGTTAGAAGATTCCTTACAATACTTCAAAAGCGCAGTAAAAATAATTCCTAAAAAAGTTCTTCATTAAAATTTCAGCAACAGTAAAAAATATAAAAAGTTATTGTAAACCTGTCCCAATACTGTGATTTTGTGCAGACCTATAGATTATTGGAAATTTTAAAAAGGTAAAATTCTTTTAAAAATATATACATTTTTAATTATTCGTTTTATTTAATATTTTTATTTGTCAGTTTGGAAATAATTGCTGAAAGCTGTTAGAAAATGCATTAAGATCTTTCAAAAGTGCAGTAAATATACTTTCTAAAACAAGTATGCAAAAATTCAAATTATGCTTATTTATTTATTTAGTGTGAAAATTTCTTTCTTTATTTTTTTAAAACTCAAATCAAAACATTTTAAATAATATATTTATACTTTGATTAATATAAATTTACTCATTCGACATTCAAAAAAGACAATCTCTTTTTTTAAATTTTTTCCCTGTATTCAAAACCATTTATTGTGACGTTTTAAAGCCCAGATAATAAACACTCTCGATCTCGCTGTGAATAAAGTTAGTTTTTATTCTTTGTAACGGCTTGGTCCTGTGGTGATCCATGTCGATCTGGGTTTCTCTGTGCAGAAGGCATCTCTGTCCCGACCCTGTTCGTCCTGAGTCCCCTGAAGCCTGAAGTCTTCCGCCTGAAGTCAGCAGACCAGCTCAGTCCAGAAGTCTGTCTGGCCACCAATTTCAATCCAAAGGGGGACAGCATGGTTCTGAACGTGGACGGGGATCCGGTCAACAAGAACACCAGTGATGCAGTTTTGTCCACAACAACCAAGAGCTTCCACTCCATTGCCTTCAGCAACAAAACCATCCACTCCTGCGAGATGAACGGACAGTTCAGCAACAACAAAGCTGGTACCAAACTCAGAGTTCTGATTGATTTACTTTCAGCTTTTAGAAACAGATTGTTTACTGAGTTTAAAACTGTTCAGATTAGATGTGTTTCCACAGACAGATCAGCACGAACACTGTCCCAGTTTTCCTGATGTTTGTGTGACTGATGTGTTTCCTGTTTCCAAACAGACGATGCATGTGAGAACATTTATCCAGGTAAGTTAGCAAACACACCTGAACACACCTGTTCTGCACTGACAGACTCATCCAGGCTGCTGCTGCTGAGACTGAAGTGTCCCACATCAAATCAGACGGATCCAAACTTAGACTAAAGTTATTTAAACTGTTCCAAAGTGTTTCTGTGATTTTATCTTCAAACTAAAGTTCCTGACTCTGCAGTGGATCAGTCGGATCACTTCCTGCCTGAGTTCGGTTCGATCGCTGATCCCTGCAGTCGTCTGTTTGTGTTTAATTCAGGCCGATTTCTGTTTCTCTGCCGTTCAGAAAAAGCAAAACTGAACTTCAACCTGCTGCTGATGAACGGAGTCCGAGTGGTGTTCACCAAAGCTCTGGCCTTCAGCACCATCCTGACCATCCGAGCCTGGGTCTTCTGAGCCTTCAGGGCCACCGTACGGGCCGACAGGAAATCAACCAGATCTTTGAGTGAACACAAGCAGAAACACACAAAGTCTATATATATATTTTTTTTTACTTTAACAAAATAAAAATCATACAAAAAGAAACAACTTATAAAGCATAAAACATAATATTTGAATTTCTTTTGTTTTTTAATTTGAATAAAATTTGTCCCACTGCAAAAACTAAAACCCACCTGAGAGAAAAATAAAAAACAGAGATATTTAAAAACAAAAATATAATTTAAAACCAAATGCAATTTTTTTTGTAACACATTTATTATAACAGTTTTTTTTACATTTTTTTTTTCAATGGTACATTTATATTTTACATTTTTGAAAAGTGATTCAGACGAAGGAATAAATATAAAATCACAAATGTCTGTTAGCAACATCACAAAACAAAGGAAAAAACTTTCTATTATTTTATTTTTTATATTTCAAATTTTTAGAATTCAGAAATGATTTTTTGTTTTATTATGCATTTATATTTGTAGAATCCATGATTTAACAAATGCTGTAAAAACCTATTTTCACAAAGATAAGTATTATATAATATTTAATATTTTAGATCTAAAATATTTTAAAAAGACAATCAAATAAGAAACATAGAAAGAAATAAAATAAACATTTGATTTACTTCTCCCGAAATGATGATAATTTTTTCAAAACATTATCCAACATTGGATTATTTTACTAAATAAATCTAGAAATCTTAAAAAAAAAATACTGATTTCAAAGCTGTTCAACAATTAAAATGTGTGTAAAGTGTTTGTTTATTTCATTGTAAATTAAAATTCAACAATATATGATTGTTACTTCAGTGCTTCTGAATCTGAATTGCATGTTTGTTGCAGGGAAACATTTCCTCAGAGTATCCTCAGTTTTTCTGTTTTCAGCTTCAAAATCTGCAAATAAAACATCAGATCATCCTGTTTTAGAAATTTCACCACTAATATTTTGTCTATGAAATGTTTTCTGTGGATCATTTCATTTATTGTTGTTTTGTCGATTTCTCTGCTCAATCATTTAAGCCTTTTTCTTCTAATTAAAATGTTAAATTTAAATAAAAACTCAGCAGCTCTGGTTTGGTGTTTGTTAATATTAGTTTTCAGTATTTTGTGCTGTTTGTTTGATGTTAAAATGTTTCA
>NC_051441.1:13276460-13281545 GCF_001649575.2 Kryptolebias marmoratus | reverse complement strand
AAAAAAAAAAAGATTTTTAACTTAAGTCTTTATGATTTAACATCTAAATGTGACTTTATTAACAGGTCTGTGATGATGGACACTCCAAAACACAACATTCTTGCACAAATATTTTATAACTTCCTTTATTAATTAGACTGTTGTAATCTAAAGATGAATACATAAATAGTTTTTTCATTCACCTGATACAAGAAACAGAAACAAATGAAGGTATAAGCACATATTTCATAGTTTTACTGTTTGCACATTTAGGGCAGAAGGAGGAGTCAATGCAAAACTGATAGCTTTAGTCTCTTCATAAATGTTGCAGAACAAAGTTTTATTGAGTCAGTCTGAAGCTGCTGACAGAACCACAACTAATGACTTTAACAATGATCAGACCTGATTGTTTTGTCTGTTTGCTCATCCTGTTTTGTACTTTCAATGGTAAGAATACAAGACTGTTTGGGGAAAACAAACTGCTTTAAAGATATTTTCACTGTACTTATGAGCTGTTTTTATCTCTGTAGGTACTGAGGGTCAAACTCTGACTGAGTCTGAATCAGTGGTTAAAAGACCTCGAGAATCCCACAGACTGACCTGTACATATTATGGGTTCAGTAGTGATCCTCATATAGCTTGGATCAGACAGGCAGCTGGAAAAGGACTGGAGTGGATCGCTTACATCAGCGGAGGCAGTAGCAGCATCTACTACTCTGAGTCAGTGAGAAACCGGTTCACCATCTCCAGAGAGAACAGCAGAAATCAGGTGTATCTGCAGATGAACAGCTTGACGACTGAGGATTCTGCTGTTTATTATTGTGCCCGAGAGCCACAGTGACACAGGAAGGAGGAACACTGTACAAAAACCTCACATGTCAAGTCAAGGCAAATATATACATCTGCTTTTTACCAGAACAAAAAACAAAATTTTATCCATTTTTTATAAACATTTTAAATTTGTGTCACAATGTAATTTCTCTTAAATAATTTTGATAAAATCTGTTTGACTAAAATAAATCTGATAAAAATTCATTTTTTTTAGTTCAGCTTTGTATTAAAAACAATGTAATGTTGTGATAGACAATAAATTTCTCTTTTATTGTTTAATTGTTCAATAATAAAACACAAAGACGTTCATAAATACATGATGCTACACAAACCACAGATCCTCCTGAGTTAAACGGCTTTTTAACACCAGATTTTAAATCAGAGAGATCATCAATTTGTTTTGCATTTTTATCTGTCTGAATATGTAAATGTGCTGTGTTAGATGTAGATGTGAACAAAATGGTTGTGTTAGTTGCCACTCCCTCTCATTGATGCTGTGATGCAAATCCTTGTTGTGTTCAGAGTACTTCTGTCCTGCTGACTGATCTTCTGCTTCATGTGGAGCATCAGAAGTCTCATCTCCAGCTTCAGGATGATGAACACATTCAGTCTCCTGCTGCTTGTTCTCTCTCTGACCTGTAGGTTGTCTTGTTTTGGATAATTTTTCTTAACACAATAATTAGTTGTGGTAAAATACACAACATATTTTCACTTTATATCGTGTATTTCTCTTCTTTCCTCCCTTCAGGTTGTTCAGGTCAGAGTATGGAGTCCATTCCTTCCAGTCCAGTGGTGAAAAGGCCCGGAGAGACTCTGAGTCTGTCCTGCAGAGGATCTGGATTCACATTTAGTTCTTATGGTATAAATTGGATCAAACAACCTGAGGGGAAAGGACTGCAGTGGATGGGATATATTTATACACATGGCAGTAACACATACTATTCCAGCAGTTTTCAAGACAGAATAGAAATCACCAGAGATAACAGCAACAACATGGTGTATCTGAAACTGTCCAACTTGAGACCAGAGGACTCTGCCGTGTATTACTGTGCCAGAGATGCACAGTGTTTCATGTTGGTGGAGAGGCTGAACAAAAACTCCACAGAAAATGTTTTCACATTGACCTGATGGTGGCAGCACTGACTAAGAACAGAACGGCTCAAACTGATCAGTTTGTGAACTCATGACATTTCGTTCCTGTTGTTTTTTTTCTCACATTTTTTGTTATTCAGCAAATCTAAAAAGCCAAAAACTCCCTAATTTGTTTCCCCTTTTGTTTAATCATTAGATTGTGTAGGACACATGATGGAGTCCATTCCTTACAGTTTTGCAGAGTAAAATCCTGGAGAGCCTGTGAGTTTCTCCTGCATGAGATCTAGCTTCATATTTAGCTGCTGATTATTAAATTAAACAACCTGCTGAAAACACACTGGAATGGATGGAATACGTATGAAGTGATAAGACTTGAATATACAAGAAGAAACAAATCAGCAGAGACAACAGCAACAACATCTGATGTCGAACTTACAACCAGAGGAGTCTGCTGTGTGTTACTGTACAAAATACACACTCTGATTAAAGGAATCATAAAGGCTTAACAAAAACGTTACAATGTTTGAGATACCACAAAAACAATAAGACAAATGATTCTGCAGACACTTAAGGAAGCAGCTGTTGCTGAGATATTCTGCTCATTTGATTAAAAAAAAAAAAGATTTTTAACTTAAGTCTTTATGATTTAACATCTAAATGTGACTTTATTAACAGGTCTGTGATGATGGACACTCCAAAACACAACATTCTTGCACAAATATTTTATAACTTCCTTTATTAATTAGACTGTTGTAATCTAAAGATGAATACATAAATAGTTTTTTCATTCACCTGATACAAGAAACAGAAACAAATGAAGGAATAAGCACATATATTTCATAGTTTTACTGTTTGCACATTTTGGGCAGAAGGAGGAGTCAATGCAAAACTGATAGCTTTAGTCTCTTCATAAATGTTGCAGAACAAAGTTTTATTGAGTCAGTCTGAAGCTGCTGACAGAACCACAACTAATGACTTTAACAATGATCAGACCTGATTGTTTTGTCTGTTTGCTCATCCTGTTTTGTACTTTCAATGGTAAGAATACAAGACTGTTTGGGGAAAACAAACTGCTTTAAAGATATTTTCACTGTACTTATGAGCTGTTTTTATCTCTGTAGGTACTGAGGGTCAAACTCTGACTGAGTCTGAATCAGTGGTTAAAAGACCTCGAGAATCCCACAGACTGACCTGTACATATTCTGGGTTCAGTAGTACTCCTCGCATAGCTTGGATCAGACAGGCAGCTGGAAAAGGACTGGAGTGGATTGCAACTATCAGCTATGACAGTAGCTACATCTACTACTCTGAGTCAGTGAAAAACCAGTTCACCATCTCCAGAGAGAACAGCAGATATCAGGTGTATCTGCAGATGAACAGCTTGACGACTGAGGATTCTGCTGTTTATTATTGTGCCCGAGAGCCACAGTGACACAGGAAGGAGGAACACTGTACAAAAACCTGACATGTCAAGTCAAAGCAAATATATACATCTGGTTTGTAACAAAACAAAAGGTTTTTTTCTTTAATTGTTAGATTAATATATGCATTGATTATTGAAATAGTTTTGGAAAATTTGTGTCATAATGTAATTTCTCTTAAATCATTTTATCAAAACGTGTTTGAGTAAAAATTTGTCAGATAAAGATTCACTTTTTTAGTTTAGCTGTGTAAATTAAAAACAATGTAATGTTGTGATGGAACATAACATCCTATGTTAATGTTAATTTATTAAACCACAAAAATCTGCATAAATACATGATGCTACACAAACCACAGGTCCTCCTGAGTTAAACAGCTTTTTTAACACCTGATTTTAACTCAGAGAGATCATCGATTTGTTTTGGTATTTTATCTGTCTAAATATGTAAATGTGGTGTGTTAGATGTAGATTTGGTTTTGCAAATCAAAATGTGCACAAAATGGTTGTGTTAATTGCCACTCCCTCTCATTGATGCTGTGATGCAAATCCTTGTTGTGTTCAGAGTACTTCTGTCCTGCTGACTGATCTTCTGCTTCATGTGGAGCATCAGAAGTCTCATCTCCAGCTTCAGGATGATGAACACACTCAGTCTCCTGCTGCTTGTTCTCTCTCTGACGTGTAGGTTCTTTTGTTCTTTTTTTGTTTCTTGGATTTATTACATTGTACTTTTTCCTTGACACAATGGTCAATCATGTTACCATATCTTAGATAATATTTGCTCTTTCTACTGTGTTCATTTTTCTTTCCTCCCTTCAGGTTGTTCAGGTCAGAGTCTGGAGTCCATTCCTTCCAGTCCAGTGGTGAAAAGGCCCGGGGAGACTTTGAGTCTGTCCTGCAGAGGATCTGGGTTCACATTTACTTATGCTATGAGCTGGATCAAACAACCTGAGGGGAAAGCACTGCAGTGGATGGGACTCGCCTGGGGTGACAGCAGCACAATCTATTCCAGCAGTTTTCAAGGTCGAATAGAAATCACCAGAGATAACAGCAACAACATGGTGTATCTGAAACTGTCCAACCTGAGACCAGAGGACTCTGCCGTGTATTACTGTGCCAGAAGAGCACAGTGTTTCATGTTGGTGGAGAGGCTGAACAAAAACTCCACAGAAAATGTTTTTTCGTTGACCTGATGGTGGCAGCACTGACTAAGAACAGAACGGCTCAAACTGATCAGTTTGTTTATGAACACTGTGAAAGAAACTTATTTTAAAACTTCAGACATTTATCAGAGTTATATTCATTTTAGATGATTTTTTGGTTACCAATTTCTTAAATTAAATGTTTAAAAAGTATCACCATTGTGCTTATGTTTTTTGAAAAATATAAAATCAACTAAAAAAATAATAAGAAAGAAAAAGAACATTTTTTGTGTTTGTCACTTCATGATTTCTCAAACATCACTGTTTGAATTTCCACTAGAAACAAATTAAGCAAGAAGCTGTGTCTTTTTAGAACAATGAGGAGGTGGGACTGGATAAGAGAAAAGTCTGAAGAGCAGCAGGACAGAAATTAGTTTTAAATAATTAGTTTTAGACTGATTGGCTAAAAAAAGCCCTTACATGGGATGCACCACCGACAAATAACTGAAGTGGCTGATATCGGGAAATCCTACCAATGGCTGGAAAAAGCTGGACTCAAGGACAGCACAGAGGCACTCATCCTGGCCGCCCAGGAACAGGCCCTAAACACCAGAGCAATAG
>NC_051441.1:13253754-13275358 GCF_001649575.2 Kryptolebias marmoratus | reverse complement strand
TGATTTGTGTTTCCACAGGTGTGTTCTGTATTGATCTGATCCAGCCAGAGTCCAAAGTTGTGCAGCCTGGACAGTCTTTGTCCATCATCTGTCGGGTCTCTGGTTACTCTGTGACTGATAACAGCTACGCAACAGGTTGGATCAGACAGCGGGAAGGAAAACCACTGGAGTGGATTTTTCACATGTGGGGTGGAGGAGGCTTTTACCAGAATGATGCCCTGAAGAACAAGTTCAGCTACAGCAGAGACACTTCTGCAGGAACAGTGACAATAACAGGACAGAATCTGCAGCCTGAAGACACAGCTGTTTATTACTGTGTGAGACGTCCCACAGTGATACAAACCACAGACAGACCTGTACAAATACTCAGCTGCCAGCAGGATACAGGAACAACCTGATTCTGTATGTAAATATGTATAAAACCTGAGGCAGTAAATGTGTCTGAGCAGCTCATCCTAAACAGAGAACATGGTTAATAATTAAATATATTTGACAAACGTTGACCTTTGTTTTGTACAAACTCCTGATGACCGATCCAACCTGCAGACAGAATACAGCACAGAGCTCGTTGCTGATCTGATGAAGTATCAGTTTGTTGATGTAAGTTAATCCTGTCCTCTCAGACGCCCTCTGCTCTGACACAAGGAGACACCAACATCTGTCCTTCTCACTGAACCTGAGGGTGAGTTTGGAAACTGGAAGTTAAGCGTTCATCATCACAGTTACAGAAAATGTTTGTATTAAAATGTAGCAGACAGTCTAACTGTCTCAAAACATTTTTTTCAAAAAAATTTAACAGAAGCAAAAGCCTGACCACACAAATAGAAATCATGTTTCATTAATGTTTTAAACCAGCAGATCTGCAGATTTTAATGTGATTCTTGTTGAGCCTTTTTATGAGTTTTGGTTTCTTTCTGTGCTTTTTTAAAGCTTCTATTTTGTCAATGTAATTTTAGAAGAAGTTATATTATAAAACTGTGCTGTTTTCATTTTCCTATTTTAATTATTACCGACACCCTCACATTAAACAAGTTAAATAACAGTGAATAGTGTTGAACTGTGTTACAAGGTGGATGCTATCATCTACTTCAAAAGTTTTTATTGTACACGTCAACTGGTTTGACCTATTTTCACTAGTTTTTTATTTAAAAAAAAGCTAAATTATGACACTAAAAAAAGTTTATATATGTGATTTGGGCTACAACTTAAAATGTAAAACATCAACCTAAAATATTTCTTGTGTAATAAAGAAAATACAAAACTGTTGTTGTTTTTCTCATGTTGCCAATCATTTTTCATTATTACAATGAAAAACACAGCTAAATCCCTACACTTGAAACAGTAATTTTTATGTTATCATATATTACAATATTGTGAGGAGGAGTCAATGCAAATCTGAGCGTCCTCCATCTGTATTTATCTGATCAGAAACCAAACCCTCAAACAGATGTTCAACAAGTTTCCACAATGACTTTAACTGAGTGTGTTTCTCTTCTGCTGCTGTTCTCAGTTTCTGGTGAATAAAACTCTGTTCTCTTCTGTTTTCAGCTTGTTCTGTTTGGTTCTTTTCTGATCTCTCTGGTTTTCTCTCAGGTGTTTGCAGTCAGACTCTGACAGAATCTGAACCAGCGGTGAAACGGCCCGGAGAATCCCACAAGCTGACCTGTACATATGCAGAAATATCAGACAGTGATGCTTTTATCAGCTGGATCAGACAGGCTGAAGGAAAAGGACTGGAGTGGGTCGCCCAGATTTCTGCTCCCAGTGGAAGCAATAAATATTATTCCACATCTGTCCAGAATCGCTTCACCATTTCCAGAGACAACGACAGGGATCAGGTGTATCTGCACATGAGCAGCTTGAAGACTGAAGACTCTGCAGTTTATTATTGTGCTCGAAGAGCCACACTGATACAGGAAGCCTCAGAGCTGAACAGAAACCCTGCAGCTGTCTGACAGTTCCTGTCATTATAAAGATTTACATCCACACTAAATCCTGTAACAACAGAAATCTGAACATCACTCGTTGTTAGGATAGAAAATAATATAATTTAGGTATAAAGTAACAACTCCAACCATTTTAATAAACCAATGAATATCTAAAGGACAGTGAAGCTAAATTGAATGCACAGATATAAATGTTTTTCATATGACACCAAGACCTCTTCTTTGTAACTTATTTACTTATAAGATGTGTTTTCATGTACTTTACATTCTGTTCTAGGTGTCATCAATACTTACAGACACAATAAACACGTTAAAAAGTGGTTGGATTAAAAGCAAAAAGGAAAGACAATGACAGATGGCTATAATAAACAGTTTTTGCTATTTAGATTTCAACACATGAGCTATAATTGTCTAAAACAACACAGGATTCAATATTAAGAGCCACAATGAGCTGTTATTACCTCTGAAAATCTATCTTTAATTTTAAATTAAAGTGGAAGTAGAATAAAAATGCAAATAAACTAATGTTTTAGACCTCTTGTTTAGTAATTCTGTTTTGTTTTATTCCCACTCTGCAGACGCTGTAAGACCGCCTGTTCTCCAGGAAATAAAACTGGTTGGTTTTTGTCTGAGGGTTTCTCACTGTGATATATACGGGGTCACAGTGATAAACACCAATACAAAAACCTCAGAACAAAAACCTGAGTGAAATTTGTGAATAAGCTGAGGAAAAAGAGAGAATACAACATTTATCATTGGAACATGAGGTAAGTTCTCTGTGTAACTATTTTAAGAAACTGACTGATATTTAAAGGTTTGATAATCTGATGTTTAAAGTTACAGACTACAGAAATTAAATCAGTTCAGTCTGAGTTTTATGAAGTGACTGAGAGTCAACAAAAAGCATATTTTAAAATAATCACACATGAAGATCAATCTCATCAGAATTCATAAGAGAAATTGACAAATTACTGATTTTTTAAACTTTTTTCAGGAGCTTCATGTTTTTGTTGGAGCAGTCAGTGAAGATGTAACACTGTGATATATTGGGTTTTAGACTACTGGGGTGATGGAACAACAATCACTGTTAATCCAGGTAAGATCATTAAAATGTTCTTTATACTGAACTTTTTTTGCTCTGATTTCATAGTAATTGTAGATCTTATTATACAACATAATGAGCTGCACCGACCCGTGGAAACCTGCTCTGGATAAATACAGTAATTTTGTTTAATAGGAGTTTAAAGACAGGATCAGACGTGTTTGAGTTTAACAACTTAAATAAACAACAGTATAATTTTGTGCTTGGATTTTATACGAGGTAAAACAGTTTTATTTGGGAGGAAACTGGTTTTTGTCAGAGGGTTTGTCAGTGTGGTGGACTGGGGTATTGGGGGGCACAAAGGTACACACCAATACAAAATCTTCAGAAAAAAAAACCGAGAAAAATTTATTTTTATGCTGGTAAAAATGATAGAAAACAACATTTATCATTAGGACATGAGGTACATAATCCTATAACATTTTTATATTAACTTACTGATTTCTAAAAAGAAGATAATCTGCTGTTTAAAGTCACTGACTGCAGATAATAATTCTCTATTTTTATAAATTATTGATTGTCAACAAGAAGCACATTTCATAATTATGACACAAGAGTATCAGACTCATCAGAATTTACTGTAGAAATGAATATTTTACAGCCTGAATGAGTTTTTCTGCTGTTTTCCAGGACCTGCATGTTTTTGTTGGAGCAGTCAGTGAAGATGTAACACTGTGCTGCTTTTGACTACTGGGGTGATGGAACGACAGTCACTGTTCATCCAGGTAAGATCGATGAAAAATTGGTAGTTTTCACCATGTTTTTGTTTTGCATTTTCAATCAGATACTTTTGATGTAAGATTGTTGTTTCTTATTTTAATTAGTGTCAAACAGATAAAGGTCATACTACAGCTTGTTTCTAAAATCCTACTGGAAGTACTTTTTGCGCTATCATAGGATCAGCTGTACTGACTGATTTACAATTTATTTCGTTTTTGCTCTGATTTCGTAGTAATTGTAGATCTTATTATACAACATAATGAGCTGCACCAACCCGTGGGAACCTGCTCTGGATAAATACAGTAATTTTGTTTTATAGGAGTTTAAAGTCAGGATCAGACGTGTTTGAGTTTAACAACTTCAGTAAACAACAGTATAATTTTGTGCTTGGATTTCATACAAGGTAAAAAGTCTGTAAAAGTTTTATTTGGGAGGAAATCAGTTTTTGTCGGAGAGTTTGTCTCTGTGATGGGCTGGGGGGCACAAAGGTACACACCATTACAAAAACCTCAGAACAAAAATCTGTCAGAAATGAATTATTATGCTGGTAAAAAAGATAAAAAAAACAACATTTATCATTTCTATGTAAGGTAAATTACACTTTTAACCTTTTTAACCTCTTTCTATTAACTTACTGATATCTGAAAAGAAGATAATCTGCTGTTTAAAGTCACTGACTGCAGACAATAATTCTCTATTTTTATAAATTATTGATTGTCAACAAGAAGCACATTTCATAATTATGACACAGGAGTATCAGACTCATCAGAATTTACTGTAGAAATGAATATTTTACAGTCTGAAGGAGTTTTTCTGCTGTTTTCCAGGACCTGCATGTTTTTGTTGGAGCAGTCAGTGAAGATGTAACACTGTGCTGCTTTAGACTACTGGGGTGATGGAACGACAGTCACTGTTCATCCAGGTAAGATCGATGAAAAAAATATTAACACTGCTTCAAAAATGAAGTCTTGTTGGTGTAAAATTATATTTCATGATCGTATTTAGTGACAAGCACAATTGGTAAAGATCGCTTCTAAAATCCTAGTTGAAAGTTTATCATAGTTTGTGGATTTATGTTTTCAAATTTTCTATTTCTATTAATATTTCTAAGTGTAGATATTAATTATTGTCCTGCACCAAACCCAAAAAGCTCACTGTTAGTAGAAATCTGCTCTGAATGACGTTATACAATTTATTTTTATGCAGTCTTCAAATCTGAATTAGTTGTGATGCAGATTAAGATCTTATATATAAAAAAGATTTGGATTTTGAGTTTTATTTAAAACTACTAAAAGATGTGACATTTAATTTGTACATCTGTACTGTCAAATGAAGTTCTGATGATTTACTATTAATTTTGTGAAATAATCTTAAACAGAAGGTAAATCTTGTTCATAATATTTGTGAGTTTATGAGTTTAAGTTTAAACTTTGATGAGAACAAAAAGTAAAAATAAAATAAATCATCAAACATGATGTGATAAATGTAGAAAATTCTTCCATGAATTTATTCAGTGGTTTAAATTGAAAATACTGCTGCAAGTCGCAACTGAAACCTGCACAGTTTTTGTCTTTTTATTAGTATTTTATTGTACAAATAAATAAATAAATAAAACTGTCAGTAGAGTAAAGGCTTTATTGTTGGTTTCAAGTTGTAAAAACTGATCGTCCAATAATTTGAGATTTATTGAAACAGCTTCAGAGTTTTATCAGGGTCACAAATAAATAAATAAATAAACTCAAGTGTTTTTAGTCTGAAAATCTGAAACTAAATGAAACATCATTAAATACAATTCAATAATAAAACTGGAACATTTGAACTAAAAAGTGTCTGTTTTAATAAAAGCTCCATCAAATCTGGTTCCTCTGGTTCCTCTGGTTCGGTTCTGTGACTCGAACTGAAATAACTCTCGGTTCCTCTTCATCGTTTCCACCCGATGAAGTGTGTTTATTGACAAAATAAGTTTTAATAAGAAAACAATAAATCTTCTTACCTGAAGTGAAACAGAACTAAATCAGGAACTTAAGTGAATTTTAATTGAACGTTTTCTTTTAAATTCCTCTTTGAATGTTTGACTCTCTTCTGTTGGGATTTTACATCAGGAGGAATTTTTGTTCACAAACATTTTGAGGAAGAAAAAAATTATACAAAATTTCCACTATAAGAAACGGAACCTTAAGATTTACAAATGAACTGATAAATCCACCAGAACAAGACAAAATTACTGCAGAAAAACATTGATCTTATATTGTAATTAAATATAATATAAGAAACGTATAGAAGGCTGTGAAATGATTGTCAAGTCCTACAAAACAACAGATTACTGTTAATGTAATAATGCAACATTTAATGTCCTACTTTCTTTTTATAGTGTTTAAAAAAAACTATTTCATTTTTTTTGTCAAATAGAAAATGATAGAACTTTAATCCCTTAAAAATGCAGTAAATACAAAAAGTCTTTATTAAAACTTTATTTTAACAACAGCAAAACATATAAAAAATATTTTTCATCTTATGTAAAACTGTCATGATTTTATATTAAGTGCAGGTGATTTTGTGTAGACCTATAAATGACTGAAACTTAGATCAAAATATCAAATTAATAAAAAAAAAGTCAACAGTAAATGGTCGAGTATTTTTGTAACATTCTTCAATAAATCAGATTAAAATATTTAACAACATAAGAAGCTGATGTTTTGTTAAACTACTATATATATAATATATAATATATATATATATATATATATTATACAAAGAAAAAAATTGTTTTTGTAAATCATGTTTTGCAGTAATCGGAGTATAAGTGTGATATCTCATTTTTTAAACTCAAATCTAAATTGTATTTTTTTTACTAAGATATTTATACTTATAAATCATAAATGTTCCTCTTTTTTATATACATTTAAAAAAGATGATTTTATAATCTTTTTTTTTAATTCACTGTATTCAAAACCATTTATTGTGACGTTTTAAACCCCAGATAATTAACACTATCGATCTCGCTGTGAATAAAGTTAGTTTTTATTCTTTGTAACGGCTCGGTTCTGTGGTGATCCATGTCAATCTGGGTTTCTCTGTGCAGAAGGCATCTCTGTCCCGACCCTGTTCGTCCTGAGTCCCCTGAAGCCTGAAGTCTTCCGCCTGAAGTCAGCAGACCAGCTCAGTCCAGAAGTCTGTCTGGCCACCAATTTCAATCCAAAGGGGGACAGCATGGTTCTGAACGTGGACGGGGATCCGGTCAACAAGAACACCAGTGATGCAGTTTTGTCCACAACAACCAAGAGCTTCCACTCCATTGCCTTCAGCAACAAAACCATCCACTCCTGCGAGATGAACGGACAGTTCAGCAACAACAAAGCTGGTACCAAACTCAGAGTTCTGATTGATTTACTTTCAGCTTTTAGAAACAGATTGTTTACTGAGTTTAAAACTGTTCAGATTAGATGTGTTTCCACAGACAGATCAGCACGAACACTGTCCCAGTTTTCCTGATGTTTGTGTGACTGATGTGTTTCCTGTTTCCAAACAGACGATGCATGTGAGAACATTTATCCAGGTAAGTTAGCAAACACACCTGAACACACCTGTTCTGCACTGACAGACTCATCCAGGCTGCTGCTGCTGAGACTGAAGTGTCCCACATCAAATCAGACGGATCCAAACTTAGACTAAAGTTATTTAAACTGTTCCAAAGTGTTTCTGTGATTTTATCTTCAAACTAAAGTTCCTGACTCTGCAGTGGATCAGTCGGATCACTTCCTGCCTGAGTTCGGTTCGATCGCTGATCCCTGCAGTCGTCTGTTTGTGTTTAATTCAGGCCGATTTCTGTTTCTCTGCCGTTCAGAAAAAGCAAAACTGAACTTCAACCTGCTGCTGATGAACGGAGTCCGAGTGGTGTTCACCAAAGCTCTGGCCTTCAGCACCATCCTGACCATCCGAGCCTGGGTCTTCTGAGCCTTCAGGGCCACCGTACGGGCCGACAGGAAATCAACCAGATCTTTGAGTGAACACAAGCAGAAACACACAAAGTCTATATATATATTTTTTTTTACTTTAACAAAATAAAAATCATACAAAAAGAAACAACTTATAAAGCATAAAACATAATATTTGAATTTCTTTTGTTTTTTAATTTGAATAAAATTTGTCCCACTGCAAAAACTAAAACCCACCTGAGAGAAAAATAAAAAACAGAGATATTTAAAAACAAAAATATAATTTAAAACCAAATGCAATTTTTTTTGTAACACATTTATTATAACAGTTTTTTTTACATTTTTTTTTTCAATGGTACATTTATATTTTACATTTTTGAAAAGTGATTCAGACGAAGGAATAAATATAAAATCACAAATGTCTGTTAGCAACATCACAAAACAAAGGAAAAAACTTTCTATTATTTTATTTTTTATATTTCAAATTTTTAGAATTCAGAAATGATTTTTTGTTTTATTATGCATTTATATTTGTAGAATCCATGATTTAACAAATGCTGTAAAAACCTATTTTCACAAAGATAAGTATTATATAATATTTAATATTTTAGATCTAAAATATTTTAAAAAGACAATCAAATAAGAAACATAGAAAGAAATAAAATAAACATTTGATTTACTTCTCCCGAAATGATGATAATTTTTTCAAAACATTATCCAACATTGGATTATTTTACTAAATAAATCTAGAAATCTTAAAAAAAAAATACTGATTTCAAAGCTGTTCAACAATTAAAATGTGTGTAAAGTGTTTGTTTATTTCATTGTAAATTAAAATTCAACAATATATGATTGTTACTTCAGTGCTTCTGAATCTGAATTGCATGTTTGTTGCAGGGAAACATTTCCTCAGAGTATCCTCAGTTTTTCTGTTTTCAGCTTCAAAATCTGCAAATAAAACATCAGATCATCCTGTTTTAGAAATTTCACCACTAATATTTTGTCTATGAAATGTTTTCTGTGGATCATTTCATTTATTGTTGTTTTGTCGATTTCTCTGCTCAATCATTTAAGCCTTTTTCTTCTAATTAAAATGTTAAATTTAAATAAAAACTCAGCAGCTCTGGTTTGGTGTTTGTTAATATTAGTTTTCAGTATTTTGTGCTGTTTGTTTGATGTTAAAATGTTTCATACTGTCTGCACAAATATGCTCAAACACAGCCTTAAACAGTGTGGGTGTTATTCTGATCTGATTGTTTTTTCTCTTTTAAACCTGCATCATGTGGAGTTCCTCAGGGTTCAATACTGAGACCACTGTTTCTTTTCTTGTTTAAAGGCCTCCTTCAGTCTTTTCGGGTTAAACACCCCCTAATAATGTTATTTCCAACCGTAATGACGGTTTTCAACACAATCTCTTCCTGGAACTTGTTTTTTTTATCGATGTAATTTTGTTTTTGATCTGTAATATCTTCATCATTCGCTCCTGTTTGTTTGTGTCGGTTCTCAGTGCCGTGGTTTCATCTGTTGAAACCACATTTCAACAAGAAGCCGAAGCTGCCGATAAAAATCTGACAGAAAGCAAACAGCAGCTCAGTTTCACATCAACAGGAAACACTTTGGTTAAACCTCAACTCCGGTTGTTGTTTCTTTGCACACAAACGTTACATGTAGTTTTGTTCCTGCTGAATGTTGAAACCTTTACTTTTAGTCTGTCAAGATAAGTTCGACCCAACCTGCATTACGCTGGTATAAAGAAGAGTTATTAAATATATTCCAGTCTGTGCTTTCACAACACTCACTGACTTCCTGCACAGAATCATCAGTCCAATCTACAACATTTTGTGATCACCTTCCCAAGAATATTTGTGTAAGAATGAAGTCGATGATCAGGTTTATAAAACAGAGATCTAGAAGTGATGATGTCAATGAGTTTGAAGCTGAGTTAGAAAGACTGATTCAACTCTAAATCTGATTTTGTTGATTATAATGTAAAAATATCAAATTTTAGAAACAGGCCTTGAGGCAGTACAATCAAACCTGACCAGGAAACTGTATGTAGATCTCCTAGTCCCATTAGGGAGGAGGAAAGTCCTGGTGTTGAAAGTGTGGGAAGAAAATTATTGAGACGGTGTGCCATGAAACCTTGTGACATAGTCTTGTATATTTTTCTCAATATCCCTGCCACTTATTTATCCACACTGACCTTTCTTCCTGTAATTTGTGTCTAAATGAAATATCTCCTTTTTTTCTATAAAAATAAATAAATAACTCTCTGAAGTTGTCTCCTATACCAGTGGTGCTCCACCCTGGTCCTCAGGGCCTCGTTGTCCTGCAAGTTTAGATAAGTTCCAGCACACCATAATCAAATGATGCAGTGACTCTTTCAGCATCTCATCAGGTTCCTCTGAATTAAAGAAGTGCTGAAGAGGAGAGCACACGCAGGAAAACATGCAGGATAATGACCCCTAAGTCTAGGGTTGGGGACCATTGCCTTGCTAGTAAAAGACCTTTGTTTAAGTTCTTTGCCCAAGATGTTCTTTATACGTTAGCTGTTACTACGTTGATTTATAAAATGTATCCCTATGTTCACTAGCAAGGCCACTTTTGACACGATTCTGTTTCTCTTTGAGGGGGAGGAGTTGATGCAAATTCTGTTTGATTCCTTCCTTCCATGTTTGTTCCAGAGTTTAAAAGTCTCATCAAATCACTGACAAACACACTGTAGACTGAAGAGAGACAAATAGCATCTACAATGATCAGACCTGAGGTGGTGATTATTTCTCTCATCCTGTCAGTTTACTGGACTGGTAAGAACAAAACATTTTAACCAACACTTTGTGTGGTGATAGCTACTTTAAAAGAGTTTAATGAAACATCTGTCTATAGGTACTGAGGGTCAAACTCTGACTGAGTCTGAATCAGTGGTTAAAAGACCTGGAGAATCCCACAGACTGACCTGTACATATTCTGGGTTTGGTGGCCATTACTGGAATGCTTGGATCAGACAGGCAGCTGGAAAACGACTGGAGTGGATTGCAACTATCAGTGATAGCAGTGGCAGCATCTACTACTCTCAGTCAGTGAAAAACCGGTTCACCATCTCCAGAGAGAACAGCAGAGATCAGGTGTATCTGCAGATGAACAGCTTGACGACTGAGGATTCGGCTGTTTATTATTGTGCCCGAGAGCCACAGTGACACAGGAAGGAGGAACACTGTACAAAAACTCCTCAGAGCATCAAAATGAAGCCACCACAGGAGGAGCCATCAGACCACAAACAACTCAGACGTGTTTGTTTTAACAGAAGGGAGAGAAAAAGACTTTAATAATTGTATAAACTGTATTTATTGTTATTGCCAAGATACACACTTGACTCCTCCATTATGATCACAATAAAATAATTTTGTTTTGAACAGACTAAAGAAAAAAATAAGTCTTGCTTCTTGTTTAAAGTGAAGGCTGGAAAACTGCAGCTACTTTTTACTTAGTTTTTCTGAGAATATTTTATACTACAAAAAAAAAAGATCACAGGAAAAAAAAAATAATGAAAACATTCTTTTATATTCATGATACACAACTGATGAAATCTTGAAACTTTTGTCTGATTTGTCACAGATGTAAGAAATAAATCTTGATTAAAGTGTCTAATTTTAACAACTTCACGTTGACTTCATGAATAAATGTATTTATTTTTTATGCATATTCAAACTGAGTCCAGGTGTGATCCAGTTGTTTCCTTCCTGTGAGGAGGAGTTTATGTAAAACACGTCTTCCAGCTCTTATTTATCTGCAGAGGATGGCAGAAAACAGCAAACACACAGTTTAACATGATGGACTGTAGAACAGGACTGCTGCTGTTAATGATCTGCTGGACAGGTGGAAATAATTATAGATCCTGACAATAACTACATTTTATTTGTTTCACCATCATATTTCAGGTGTTGTTTTTATGTTTTGACAGGCGTTGGAGGACAGACACTGACTGAGTCTGAATCAGTCATTAAAAGACCTGGAGAATCCCACAGACTGACCTGTACTGGTTCTGGATTCACATTCAGCAGCTATCCCATGAACTGGGTTCGACAAGCTCCTGGAAAAGGACTGGAATGGATCGCCTTTGTGCACACAGGCAGTTCTCATTTTTTTTACTCCCAGTCAGTCCAGGATCGATTCTCCATCTCCAGAGACGACTCCAGCAGTAAAGTCTTTCTGCAGATGAACAGTTTGAAGACTGAGGACACAGCCGTGTATTACTGTGCCAGACAGACACAGTGAGACACACAAACAGGAGAGCTGTACAAAAACTACTTCCTCTATTTGTTATCACTAATGAGAAGATGAGCATGTGTGCTTTCTGAATGATTCTTCACTGACTCCTGTATTGTTTAGGGTAATAAATATAAGTAATAAATATAAGATGACAGGTGGAATAAGCAATATTGAACTGAACTGAAATTCCCAAACAACAAAATAAAAACAATATCTTCTTATAGTTTCTTCAGAATATTTGTTTAGTATTAGTTTGAGCATTTTTAATGTAGAATAAAATGTTAAAGAATGCTGTAGAACCAAAGGGGCTAAAATGATGTGAAACTTAGGCTGGAAAAAAGAACAAAAACATATTTAGGAGTTAAATAACTAAATGTTGGAATTACTTCATTTTGTTGAAATCACTTTCAACTTGGAGGCTTGAATTTTTAAAGTTCTTGTTGATCATCAGACAATAAACATAAAACAATTAAACTCCCATCATTGAGGTTTGAGTTTATTCAGTTCTTTTCTGCTGACGATCTTCCACACTGACATCTGATTGGTCAGTTATTAATTATTCAATTGTATCACAAATTCACAACTTTAGAAAAAAATACAAACATAATCATGTTTCAACCTGTGTTAAAATGAATGTTCATGATATGAATTTCACATCCGACTGGAAGGTTATTTTTTCACTATGAAGAGCTGGTAGGCCTCATTATGCAAAGTAAACTTCCTGACAGTGAATATAAACTCTGGATTTCAAGCTGCTGGGTTAAACAAAAAGAAGAAGCTTCCATCAGATCCTCTTCATCACCATCATGTTCTCTGTAGCTCTGCTGCTGCTGCTGGCTGCTGGATCCTGTGAGTCTCACTGAGACACCTGAAGGAACGATCAAACCTCACTGACTGTCTGCTGTTGTTACACTGATTCTATATCAAACATATTTTTTTTTATTCTCAGGTGTGAAATGTGAACAGCTGACTCAGCCAGCCTCTGAGACTCTGCAGCCAGGTCAGCGTCTGACCATCAGCTGTCAGGTCTCTTATGCTCTCAGCAGCTACTACACAGCTTGGATCAGACAGCCTGCAGGGAAAGGACTGGAGTGGATCGGGATGAAATACACTGGAGCTTCATACTACAAAGATTCATTAAAGAACAAGTTCAGTATTGATTTGGACACTTCCAGTAAAACAGTGACCCTGAATGGACAGAACATGCAGCCTGAAGACTCTGCTGTTTATTTCTGTGCCAGAGAGCCACAGTGACACAAACCATCTGCAGACCTGACCAAAAACCCCTCAGAGCCTGAAAACCTGTAACATGAAGCCACCAGAGGAGGAGCCCTCACACCACTAATCAGTTCAGAACTGGCTTTTTTTTGTCAGGTGGTAAAATGAGAATGTTTATCTGTCTAAAATGTGGGAAATATATAAAACCAATGTAAATATAAATGGTTAAAACCTTGTTAAAATGGTTACAAGTAATGGAATCAGTTGATCAGCTAGCCTCGTTGTTTTCCACTCTGAAAATTCAACTCAATGGTCTGTTGTACCAAATTACACAGACATCTGAGTCTAGTATAAAAAGGTTTTTTCTGACATTTGCACGTTTTGATTTCACCACAGTATTTATAAAATATTTTTTCATTAAGAAAGGAAATAAAAAAGGAAAGTTACTTGTTTCATTACTAAACCACCAGAGAAAAAGCTCTAAGATCATAATTAGTTTAAACCAACTACACAAGAAAAGTCAACATACAGTCAGTTCTGCTGAACATGTGGAAATAAAAAAAATATTCTGTACCTTAAAACTAAAACCATGTACTACAATTTAGTCCATTAATCAAGTTTTAAATTTACACATAACTTAAAATTTTAATAAAATGAGTCTGTTTGACTAATTTCTTACAAAATGAACAACCAAAAAAAAAAAAATTAAATTAATTTAAATTCTGTCACAAACATTAGCAGGTGTTATTAATGACCTGACGGATTTTAACAAAATATTTCCTTCTTTTGGCAGGTTTGATGTACCAGCAGCAAACACTTCCAACCTCTTGACTGTGCTGCCAGTTTATCCTGAACATAATCATCTTAATATAAACAAATACATATTTAATCCAGATTACAGTACTTAATCAGTGGTCAAAAGGCCTGGAGAACCCCACAGACTGACCTGTGCCTTTTCTGGGTTTGATGGTGATAATACTAACGCTTAGATCAGCCAGGCTGCTGGAATCAGACTGCAGAAGTTATCAGCAAGTGCAGTGAGAACATCTACTACTCTCAGTCAGAAGCAGGTTTACCTTCTTCAAATACAGTAAAAACAGTTAAACTTGAGTCCATTCCCTCCAGTTTTAGTCTGCCATTGATCAAACACACAAAAACTTAATTAAAAATGGAAAAACAAATAATCTATTTTGTTAGACCTTGAATGAGGTGTATTAAAAAACTTCATTAAGTTTGTTCAAATGCCAATAAAAATCACGTTCTCAGAATGATCATTTCTTTATGTAAAAAAATAAATGTTCACACCCTAACTTCTTCCTTTAGTTCTGATTGGACTGTCCATCTTTCTTCTGGCCCTCCCTTTGCAAAGTAAACTTTCTGACAGGCTGATATAAACACTTTGAGCAGCTAAAGCAGAAGAATAGACGGTTCTATCAGAGCCTCCTGGTCACCATCATGTTCTCTGTAGCTCTGCTGCTGCTGTTGGCTGCTGGATCCTGTGAGTCTCACAGAGACGCTGACAGTCTGAATAAACCACACTGACTGTTAAATGCTGTTACTCAAATTCAACATGATCTGTATTTTCTTCTAACAGGTGTGAAGTGTGAACAGCTGACTCAGCCGGCCTCTATGACGGTGCAGCCAGGTGGAGGTCTCACCATCAGATGTCAGGTCTCTTATTCTCTGAGCAGCTCTAGAACACACTGGATCAGACAGCCTGCAGGGAAAGGACTGGAGTGGATCTGTAGTGCACACATTGGACATGGCACATATTACAAGGATTCACTGAAAAACAAGTTCAGTATTGGTTTGGAAACTTCCAGTAAAACAGTGACTCTAACTGGACAGAACATGCAGCCTGGAGACTCTGCTGTGTATTACTGTGCAAGGGAGCCACACACAGTGACACAAACAAGCAGCAGAGCTGAACAAAAACCCCCTTTCTGTGCCCAAACACACGTGTTGGTGCAAACCCACTGGAAGAGGAGCTCTCAGGACATTTAAAAATATAATAATATATAAATAATATTATATTAAAGTATGAGTATCTCCATCACTCTTATGTTGTTATTAAAGATCAACAACTTTTAGATGTTTTGTTAAGCATTATCATGCTCATAATTTTTAGAACCTATTACATATATTACCAAAATTAAAACATAATTTTATTATAACACACATCACTTTCATTTAAAAAAATGATTTACAATGACGACATAAAGTCAACAGTTTTTTATTGAGTAGGATGAATCCTAAAACAGTTTTTTTTCCAAACATCATCGTCATCAGAGGCTGCAGCAGCTTGTCTAAAGTCACACGGTAGTTTCTGCTGAAAACTAGTTACAAATAGCTACATTAACTCGGTACATTATTGTTTATAAATACACTTTTTCATCAACTGTTTCAACATGTCATGCAAATAGACACAGAAAGGAGTAAAATATCAAAAATATTTGACATTGTTGATTTGCTAAATTGTCATTTTGTATTTCCTGAGTCTCTGACTCACAAACACTGCTTGTTTCACTTAATGCTCATGTGTATATATTCTCATATGCTGCTTTTTTAGTTGTTTCTTCATGAAAAATATGTATCTATAACTATAACAAATATCTGGAATTCTAATATCTTTAATGTGAGTTTAACACAAAGGTTTCTGTTTTAATTCTCCCCCTCCCATCAGGAGGAGTCAACTTTTGGCTTCATATTTTTGTGGCTGTGGAAAGACTGCTGGAGAACCAAAATTCACATTTAGACACAGTGGTCTGTAAATTGAGACTGGTCTTGCTTATCATCTGTTTAGAGCCTGGAGTCCATTCCTGCCAGTCTAGAGGTGAAAAAGCCCAGAGAGACGTTCAGTCTGCTCTGCAGGTTCTTCTTCACATTTAGCTGCTGAAGGATGAATTGGATCCCAGCAGACAATCTGCTGGGAAAACACTGGAATGAATGACAAATCCAAAGTGATGCAACATCACATGGATACTAAGAAATAAACAGTAACATCCGAGACAAACAAGATGACTTACAACCAAAGGACTCTGCAATGTATTACTGTGCAAAATATACATACTGATTAAAGGAATAATAGAAAGAAAATGCAAGAATGTTTTTCAGAGACCTACAGGTGGCAGTATGACATACTATTTGAGAGAAGACACGAAAAAGAACTGAAATCACTCGAACTCTGCCAATACATAAAGAAGCAGCTGCTGTTGTGACTTCTTAGATTCACCAAAACAACATTTTTTTTGTTGATTTTTTAAAGTATGTTTGTGATGATGAACAAAGGTTGCATTCTTCTGCTGAGCAAAAATAAGTCAGTTTAAATTTGGCTGAATGATTTATTAAACTTTTAATAATGGCATTTTGTCTATAAACGGTCATTTATAGTTTAAACTTGTTAAAAAAAAATTTATTCAACATTTATGATTTATGAACAACCCATTGCTTTATTTCTCGTTGTAATGCTTGTCAACCTGTTCCCAAAGTAGATTATGCTGCAATTAAAGGTCTTTAAAGAAAATGTGATTTTATATGTACCTGAAAAATAAATATACTCAAATAAAATAATAATGGTACAGTGTTTCACAATTTTACTTTTTTCACCAATTGTTTAGCACTTTTTGGTGAGAAGGAGGAGTCAATGCAAAACTGAAGTCTGATCTCTTTATAATTGTTGTACAGCAATGTTCCAGGATTCACTCTAAAACAGAAAGCTGCTGATAGAAAATCAACAAATTACTTTGACAATGATCAGACCTGTTGATTCTGTCAGTTTGCTCATTTTGTTTTGTACTTTCAATGGTAAGAATACAAGACTGTTTGGGGAAAACAAACTGCTTTAAAGATATTTTCACTGTACTTATGAGCTGTTTTTATCTCTGTAGGTACTGAGGGTCAAACTCTGACTGAGTCTGAATCAGTGGTTAAAAGACCTCGAGAATCCCACATACTGACCTGTACATATCCTGGGTTTGGTGGCCATTATGATAACGCTTGGATCAGACAGGCAGCTGGAAAAGGACTGGAGTGGATCGCTTACATCAGCAGAGGCAGTAGCAGCATCCACTACTCTGAGTCAGTGAAAAACCGGTTCACCATCTCCAGAGAGAACAGCAGAAATCAGGTGTATCTGCAGATGAACAGCTTGACGACTGAGGATTCTGCTGTTTATTATTGTGCCCGAGAGCCACAGTGACACAGGAAGGAGGAACACTGTACAAAAACCTGACATGTCAAGTCAAAGCAAATATATACATCTGCTTTTTACCAGAACAAAATAAATGGTAGTGTGATAATATTGGTAGTGTAAAAATAAATGGCAGTAAGTTTTGGCAAAAAAAGTATTTAATTTCAACTAAATTACTTTATTAAACTTTTGTAAATTCCCCAAAATATCAGTTTAGCTCATTTGTGTATGTGAACAAATGATGCAATGTTTTGACAGAAATAAAAAAACACATTAATGTGGTGTTTATGTGTATGAGGTGCCATTTGTAAAGTGTTCCCCTCTCTCGCACAATGACTACTGGAGATAGTCACCATCTCCCCTCGAACCAGAAAGAAAAAAACGGGTAAAGGAAAATGAATGAATAGATGTAATATTGTATTACTTTTTACATGTTCATCTTCAAAATCACAAAAGTCTTCACCAATATATGATTCCACATAAACCATAGTTTCTTATAAATTGAAACATTTAAATTTAGTTAATTATTCATCATTAAGCAAATGCATGCTCTTTTTAAGGAAGTGGCTTGTGTCTGTGTTTCAGAAGAGCTTCCAGCTGTTCAGCTTCAACATCAACATGTTCTCTGTAGCTCTGATGCTGCTGCTCACAGCTGGATCCTGTGAGGACATTTCTGTGCTTTCACATTATTAATGAACTTAAAAAAAAAATCAGGTTATTGATAAACATCATGTTAATTTTTGTTTCCACAGGTGTGTTCTGTGTTGATCTGATCCAGCCAGAGTCCAAAGTTGTGCAGCCTGGACAGTCTTTGTCCATCATCTGTCGGGTCTCTGGTTACTCTTTAACTAGTAGCAGCTACGCAACAGGTTGGATCAGACAGCGGGAAGGAAAACCACTGGAGTGGATTTTTGATCAGTGGGGAAGCAGCTCTGGCAGCTTTTACCAAAATGATGCCCTGAAGAACAAGTTTAGCTACAGCAGAGACATGTCTGCAGGAACAGTGACAATAACAGGACAGAATCTGCAGCCTGAAGACACAGCTGTTTATTACTGTGTGAGACGCCCCACAGTGATACAAAACATCTGCAGGCGTGCACAAAACATCAACAACAAGAAAAACCCAACGAGTTCTTTGTTGGAGTCTGTTCAGTTACCAAGACAATAATAGAAACGTAAAAGTAAAGTCAGACTAAATGGCTAATCATCCTTATTGATGTTTCAATTTTATTACATTTTTTTTCTTAGAAAAAAAAATTAACTGCTCAGTTATCTTATTTTTAGAGGACAAACTTAAGATTTGCATAAGGTTTGCTTAAAGAATTTGTCAGTTGAGTATCTCTTTATGATGGTATTTTATTTTTTATTTGAATCACATAGGCTATACTTTGTATTTCAGGGTATTATACTGTACTTTTAATTTTGTGGTAAAAATAATGAATGATAATTAGAGTAATTAAGTAAATAAGTAAGTTCTTTCAGCTGCTCCCTTCTTCAGGGGTTGCCACAGTGAGCAAACTCTTTATTTTATTATTTTATTTACATACTCAGTTAAAAGTGTCAGTTCTGTGCCTGCAGAGAGGTTAGTTTCTGACCAGATCAACATGTACTAGGAAATCTTTTTATTTCTTGTAACTCAGCTTTTTCTGTTTTTAACTAACTGTTTCTAAATTTGTTGATTGATATTATTAATATTTATCATGAAATTGATCTAAATTATCAGACAATATATTTTAGAATTTGAGACTTGCTTGTCTCCAGAAAAAAGCAACGTGGTGGATAAATGACAAATGCAGTTTCACCTCATTTTTATCTGTTTTAACTTATGAGAAATAAATCAATGCAATTTTAACATCATAATTCTTGTGTATCTCTGATCCTGCTATCTGAAGCTCAATCAACAGAGGATCCTATAAATTTCCTAGTTAGATGTAAGCCCTTTAGATTTTATGTATTTTAAATATGATAAAAATGAATAAATTATGTATCGTTTTGTAATATTTTAAGAAATGCAAAAACTTGGTGAAAGCCTAACACAAAATCCAATCCAACAAAATCCAATCAAACTCATCTGAATAACAAACCCTGCAGGAGGAGTCAGAGCAAAACACAAAATCTTCACCTCTACTTATTTGACAGAAGAGAGGATTTCAGAGCAGACTGAACACTCAGGTTAACATGATGGATTATAGAACAGGGCTGCTGCTTTTAACTGTCTGCTGGACAGGTAGAGATTTACACTGAATTTGACCTGATTTTTATTAGTTTAGGAGTTCTTACGAACACAGAACTTGACATATTTTTTGTGCTCTTTTTGGCAGGTGTTGATGGTCAGACTCTGACAGAATCTGAACCCGTGGTTAAAAGCATTGGAGAGTCCCACAAACTGAGCTGTACAGTTTCAGCATTCACATTCAGAGACTACAGTATGCACTGGGTCAGACAGGCTCCTGGAAAAGGGCTGGAGTGGTTCGCTTATATCAATACCAACAGCAGAGACATTCACTACTCTCCATCAGTCCAATGTCGGTTCACCATCTCCAGAGACAACAACAGACAGCAGCTGTTTCTGCAGATGAACAGTCTGACGACTGAAGATTCTGCTGTTTATTACTGTGCTCGAGACACACAGTCTCTGAAGTTGGTTCAATGGCTGTACAAAATCTAGGACTGGTAATCTTTATTTGTATGATAGAGCTGAACAGGAAAATCCATGTTTAGTGTAATCACATGAAATCAGCTTTATTTATAGAGCACATTCAAAACAACCAAGTTTGAACAAAGTGCTGTACAATAAAACCATAAAACACAAACATTATTAACCAAAAATATAAAATCATTGAAACAAAGAAGAGATGATAAATCATGAGGTATAAAAAGCAAAGGCAGTCATTAAAACAGTTAACAATAAATATCCTGTTGGAGTACATGTTCTGACATTAAACATTCAAAGTAACTTCCTGAGAGTCTGATATAAATACCACTCCCATGCAGTCAGTCCCAGAAGAAAAGAAGCTCTCAGATCCTCTTCATCACCATCATGTTCTCTGTAGCTCTGCTGCTGCTGTTGGCTGCTGGATCCTGTGAGTCACTGAGATGCTGACAGTCTGATCAGACCACACTGACTGTTCACTGTTATAACTGATTTATATTTAATGTTTTCTGCATCAGGTGTGAAGTGTGAACAGCTGACTCAGCCAGCCTCTGAGACGGTGCAGCCAGGTCAGCGTCTGACCATCAGCTGTCAGGTCTCTTATTCTCTGGGCTACTACACAGCTTGGATCAGACAGCCTGCAGGGAAAGGACTGGAGTGGATCGGGATGAAATACACTGGAGGCTCTTACTACAAAGATTCACTTAAAAACAAGTTCAGTATTGATTTGGACACTTCCAGTAAAACAGTGACTCTGAATGGACAGAATATGCAGCCTGAAGACTCGGCTGTTTATTTCTGTGCGAGACTCCACAGTGACACAAACCATCTGCAGACCTGAACAAAAACCCCTCAGACAGCAAATAGTAGTAACATTAATGAAACAAGGGGGAGCTCTCACACCACAAATGCTCCAACTAAAACACTGATCCAGAAACCACTCCCTCAGACATGTTATCCTGATCCAAATCTTTGATCTGTTCAGACTTCTGTCCTGCTGACTGATCTGATACTTTTTGTTGAGCATCAAAGAGCTTATCTCCAACTTCAAAATGCATCAAAAATCTTAAAAATTTTATTAAATTTAATAAACATGTTTTGTATAGCCAACAGACCTATCCTGACCTGTTCAAGGAAGAATAACAGGTCCCCTTTAATAGCAGGTCTGTGATGATGGACACTTCAAAACCAAACATTCTGGTGTATTGGTATTGGTATTGGTGTATTGGTCAAACTCTGACTGAGTCTGAATCGGTGGTTAAAAGACCTGGAGAATCCCACAGACTGACCTGTACATATTCTGGGTTTGGTGGTGATCCTTACATAGTTTGGGTCAGACAGGCAGCTGGAAAAGGACTGGAGTGGATCGCTTGGATCCGCAGCAGTGGTGGCAGCACGTACTACTCTGAGTCAGTGAAAAACCGGTTCACCATCTCCAGAGAGAACAGCAGATATCAGTTGTATCTGCAGATGAACAGCTTGACGACTGAGGATTCTGCTGTTTATTATTGTGCCCGAGAGCCACAGTGACACAGGAAGGAGGAACACTGTACAAAAACCTGACATGTCAAG
>NC_051441.1:13178529-13253636 GCF_001649575.2 Kryptolebias marmoratus | reverse complement strand
CAGTAGCTACATCTACTACTCTGAGTCAGTGAAAAACCAGTTCACCATCTCCAGAGAGAACAGCAGATATCAGGTGTATCTGCAGATGAACAGCTTGACGACTGAGGATTCTGCTGTTTATTATTGTGCCCGAGAGCCACAGTGACACAGGAAGGAGGAACACTGTACAAAAACCTGACATGTCAAGTCAAAGCAAATATATACATCTGGTTTGTAACAAAACAAAAGGTTTTTTTCTTTAATTGTTAGATTAATATATGCATTGATTATTGAAATAGTTTTGGAAAATTTGTGTCATAATGTAATTTCTCTTAAATCATTTTATCAAAACGTGTTTGAGTAAAAATTTGTCAGATAAAGATTCACTTTTTTAGTTTAGCTGTGTAAATTAAAAACAATGTAATGTTGTGATGGAACATAACATCCTATGTTAATGTTAATTTATTAAACCACAAAAATCTGCATAAATACATGATGCTACACAAACCACAGGTCCTCCTGAGTTAAACAGCTTTTTTAACACCTGATTTTAACTCAGAGAGATCATCGATTTGTTTTGGTATTTTATCTGTCTAAATATGTAAATGTGGTGTGTTAGATGTAGATTTGGTTTTGCAAATCAAAATGTGCACAAAATGGTTGTGTTAGTTGCCACTCCCTCTCATTGATGCTGTGATGCAAATCCTTGTTGTGTTCAGAGTACTTCTGTCCTGCTGACTGATCTTCTGCTTCATGTGGAGCATCAGAAGTCTCATCTCCAGCTTCAGGATGATGAACACACTCAGTCTCCTGCTGCTTGTTCTCTCTCTGACGTGTAGGTTCTTTTGTTCTTTTTTTGTTTCTTGGATTTATTACATTGTACTTTTTCCTTGACACAATGGTCAATCATGTTACCATATCTTAGATAATATTTGCTCTTTCTACTGTGTTCATTTTTCTTTCCTCCCTTCAGGTTGTTCAGGTCAGAGTCTGGAGTCCATTCCTTCCAGTCCAGTGGTGAAAAGGCCCGGGGAGACTTTGAGTCTGTCCTGCAGAGGATCTGGGTTCACATTTACTTATGCTATGAGCTGGATCAAACAACCTGAGGGGAAAGCACTGCAGTGGATGGGACTCGCCTGGGGTGACAGCAGCACAATCTATTCCAGCAGTTTTCAAGGTCGAATAGAAATCACCAGAGATAACAGCAACAACATGGTGTATCTGAAACTGTCCAACCTGAGACCAGAGGACTCTGCCGTGTATTACTGTGCAAAGCACACAGTGTTTCATGTTGGTGGAGAGGCTGAACAAAAACTCCACAGAAAATGTTTTCACATTGACCTGATGGTGGCAGCACTGACTAAGAACAGAACGGCTCAAACTGATCTGTTTGTTTCAGGAAAACTGTGGAAGACGCAGACAAATTTAAATCCTTAGACATTTATCAGTTATACTCATTTCAGATGACAGTTCTTTGGTTACTAATTTTTTCAGTAAATGTTTAAAAATGATCACCCTTGTGTTTATAATATGTGTAAAACGTGACATTAAACATATGTGACAGAAGCTGCAGCCTGAACACCCAAATGTATACATCATGTTTCATTAACACCTTAAACCACCAGCAGATCTGCAGGATTTTTATCTGCAGATTTTAGTTTGACTCTTGTTGAGCCTTTTGTGTGTTAAGAAGCTTTTGAGTTTCTTTTTTGTGGTTGATGTTTATTGTGGTTTTTGTAGAGCTTCTTTTTAATTAAAGTTGAAAAAAAAAATCTATTTCATTATAAAATTGTGCAGTGATTTTATTTAGATTTTTACTCTTATGAAAAACCTCACATGGAACATGTTAAGCTAACAGTGAATAGTGGATGTTATCATCTAATTTAAATCGTTCTGTTGTAATATCTCATCTGATTTGACTTATTTTGTTTATTTTTTACTCTTAAAATAAAGCTTAAATATGGCAGTAAGTCCTGGATCCAACAAGTTTATATTTCTGACTTGGGCTAAAAAATAAAATGTAAAATATTTGGTGTGTAAAAATCAAAATACAAAACTACACTTGTTTTTATAAATGTTTTCTTATGTTGTCAATCATTTTTCATTATTACAATGAAAAACAGAGCTAAATCCCTTCACTTAAAAAGGTATTTTTTAATGTTATCATATATTTTTAATTTTATGAGGAGGAGTCAATGCAAATCTGAGCGTCCTCCATCTGTATTTATCTGATCAGAAACCAAACCCTCAAACAGATGTTCAACAAGTTTCCACAATGACTTTAACTGAGTGTGTTTCTCTTCTGCTGCTGTTCTCAGTTTCTGGTGAATAAAACTCTGTTCTCTTCTGTTTTCAGCTTGTTCTGTTTGGTTCTTTTCTGATCTCTCTGGTTTTCTCTCAGGTGTTTGCAGTCAGACGCTGACAGAATCTGAACCAGCGGTGAAACGGCCCGGAGAATCCCACAAGCTGACCTGTACATATGCAGAAATATCAGACAGTGCTGCTGATATCAGCTGGATCAGACAGGCTGAAGGAAAAGGACTGGAGTGGGTCGCCTACATTTCTGCTCCCAGTGGAGGCACTAAAACTTATTCCACATCTGTCCAGAATCGCTTCACCATTTCCAGAGACAACGACAGGGATCAGGTGTATCTGGACATGAGCAGCTTGAAGACTGAAGACTGCAGTTTATTATTGTGCTCGAAGAGCCACACTGATACAGGAAGCCTCAGAGCTGAACAGAAACCCTGCAGCTGTCTGACAGTTCCTGTCATTATAAAGATTTACAGCCACACTGTACAGAGTAGCTTCTCATATGACACCTGATACCTCTTCTTCTTAACTTATTTACTTATGAGAGTTTAAAGTGTTTCATTTTCCTTTGCATTTTTGTTCAGTGTGTCACCAATATTCACAGACACAATAAACATAATTTTAAAAGTGGTTGGATTAAGACAAATTGAAAGAGAATGACAGATGACTGAACAACACAGAATTCAACATAAAAAGCCACAATGAGCTGTTATTACCTCTGCAAAACATTCTTTAATTTTAAATTAAAGTGGAAGTGGAATAAAAATGCAACTCAAATACTGAAATATTGTATTGTATTGTACCGTAAATTGAGAGATGCAAGATTTTGTGGAAGAACAAAGGACAATGCTAAATAGAGAATTAGCAAAAGTTCTCATTTAGTTTTTCTAAATCTTACTTAGTTTTAATCAAACCTTATTCTTCCTGCAGAAACAAGGCAATAGATGATGTAGAAGTGAAAGTTTAAAGAAATAAATAAAATTTTAATATTCATTTTAGACTGGCAGAATTTACATTCCTTATCAATGTATTTTATTAGACTAAAACTATGCATTTAAAATGCTGATAATATTGTTCCTGATTGTACCTCCTAATAAAACAAATGAATTGAAAACATTTTAAATTTAGGGATCTGAGAAACATAAGCAGAATATCTGAGTTGCAAATACATTAATTTCTTCAAAAGTGTTTTGTTTACAGATAATCTCATTAGCTGATGTTTGTTGTTCCATAAATTGAAAGGAGGAGTCAATGCAAACCTCTGATCTTCATCTCTATTTATCTGACAGCAGATGATGACAGAGACACTGAAGACTCAGGTTAACATGATGGATTACAGAACAGGGCTGCTGCTTTTAACTCTCTGCTGGACAGGTAGAGATTTAGACTTGTCTTACAATTTTTCACTTGTTTTAAAAATTTAAACATGTTTTTCTTCTGTATATTGGTAGGTGTTGATTGTCAGACTCTGACAGAATCTGAATCAGTGGTTAAAAGACCTGGAGAATCCCACAGACTGACCTGTACTGGTTCTGGGTTCACATTCAGTGACTACTGGATGCACTGGGTCAGACAGGCTCCTGGAAAAGGACTGGAGTGGATTTCAATTATTAGATATGACAGTGCTGAGATCTACTACTCTCAGTCAGTCCAAGGCCGGTTCACCATCTCCAGAGACAACAACAAACAGCAGGTGTATCTGCAGATGAACAGCCTGACGACTGAAGATTCTGCTGTTTATTATTGTGCTCGAGAGCCACAGTGACTGAAGTTGGTTCAATGGCTGTACAAAAACTAAGACCATTAATCTTTATTAGTCTTATAGACCCCAACAGAAACATTTAGGTTTAGTTTCATGAACACATACTCCTCCCTACATTACATAAATTCACATTGTCTGTCTAATGGAAAACCTTTTTTATAATTAATTAGTATAAAATTAAAAACACCCAGTTTGAATTAAATTACTTTTTTACAAAAGCAAACTAATAGTATAAAGAACACATATCAAGTCACATTTTTTTTTGTTTGTGTTTGTAAATTTTGAGTTATTTTATTTAGTTATGAACCACTTTCTTGTTTGCATCGTGTTAAATGTGTCCTCTTGTTTTACCCTTTCATCAATTTTCTTGGTTCATATCATTCTCACATCTTCTTCACATTTTCATTAGTCTCAGCTGTTCTCACAGGACTCATTCCTTTTGAGTCAGCCGGACGATGTGCCTCGTAGAAGTGATGACAAGTGGGATGGTTAATGAGCTGATTCACTGACTTTATTCATTTCATTCGGATCTAGGCAATAAAACAACTTTATTTCGTTTAGATCAGTCATGTAGTTCAGCCGGTTAAGCTGTGGATCTGAGCAGGAGATTCACACTCAGTCACTGCTCCATCATACTGTTTGTACCCTGGTTCTGTTTCTATGGGTTGTACTTCTGTTCCAGTCATTTGCATTTTGCTGCATTGTCAGTTTTTTATTATCTGTTTTTAAATTTTTAGTTTTTTTAATGATTATCTGCCTCTGAAACTGTGCCTTGGGCTGTAATACCACAACCATGTTCAAAATGTGACATTTATATATAGTACATCACCCAAACATCAAAAAAGCTGTTTCTAAATTGTCCAACTTCTGCTCAGGCAAATGATTAAATTTGCAACATAAAACTAAATGTGCCAAACAAGTTCAGTCTTGAGAATATTGTGCAATAATATCCTTTAATGAATAAAATTCACTTCGCTTTTCTTTTGACTTCTGTTTTGTGTATGTTGCTATATTTTAAACTACATTACAGATAAAACAGACTTTTTATTTTGCTGCTTGATATAAATTTCTTTGTCCAACAGCAACAGATGTAAATCCATAGTCTAGTCATCTCCTCTTTGAGGAGGAGTTAATGCAAAGCTGGGCACTCTCCAACTCTTCTTAACTTCCTGCAGTGAAGACAGCAGAGAACGGTCACACAGTTCAACATGATGGACTACAGGAGGGGACTGCTAATTTTAGCTTTTTACTGTGCAGGTAAACCTTTGTCAAATCTCAGTTTGTCACTTTTGTTTAACTTTTATAATCTAATATAATTTTGTAAACATCTTAGCAGGTATTGATGGTCAGACTCTGACTGAATCTGAATCAGTGGTTAAAAGACCTGAAGAATCCCACAGACTGACCTGTACAGCCTCTGGGTTCACACTCAGCAGCTATGCTATGGCCTGGATCAGACAGGCTCCTGGAAAAGGACTGGAGTGGATTGCTTATATAAGCACTAGCAGTTATCCTATATATTACTCCCAGTCAGTCCAGGGTAGATTCACCATCTCCAGAGACGACTCCAATAGTAAAATATATCTACAGATGAACAGTCTGAAGACTGATGACACAGCCGTGTATTTCTGTGCTCGACGAGACACAGTGAGACACACAAACAGGAGAGTTGTACAAAAACTACTTCCTCTATTTTCCACTGAAGGCTGAAAACCCTCAGTTATCTTTCCCGATATTTTTGTGTATCAATATTTTGAAACACAATATTTTGATACACAAAAATATGAGAAAGCCCAGGTGAAGATAATACTTAAAAACATTTGCTTTTTTAAATTTACTGTATAGGGAGGATTATTTTCACATCAGTGTTTATAGAAAAAGTTCATTGACATAAACAGTGATTTGAATAGACAAAATATCAAGTTTGCAGAAAGAGGTGTCTGTTACTTCTTAAATTCAGCAGGTTTTTTTGTGTGAATTACTGTGTAGTTTCTTCTATTGCAAGAATATTGAGAAAAATGTAAAAGTAAATTTAATGACATTTTCCACTACTAATAAACACAGCATGTTGACACAAACACTGAATTTTAGGATGCACATAGAATATTTATCATTCAAGACTGCAACCCAATATGACTCTGCTCTGAAACAGTAAAATGATGAAATATAGCTGTTAAAATGTCAAATTATCAAACGCATGGGTCAGTTAATGAAAATGTTTCTGTTTAATCTGTTAACATTATGAGCAACAGAGAATAACTTTTACGCCATTTGTTGACATAGGAATTGTTATTATTTATTACATAGATAAACAGTCTGATGACTAAAGACACAGCAGTGAGAAACAAAAACAGCAACTATACAAAAAAGTCAACATAAAGCAGAGCTCAATGCCTGGTGGACATTATTGTTTTCACACAACAAACGACAACAGTAACAATCAAACCCACAACTTTATTACAACCTGCCAAATGTTGTTCAGGGCTTTATTTCACCACCAAAGAAGCCTAAAAACTATATTTTATATAGCTGTGTTTGTAAAACGAATGCAGAAATGACTGCAGTTGTATGGAGGAGTTAAAACTAAACTCTGATATCTAAAAACACTCAGGTTAACATGATGGGCTATAGAAATAAATAGAACAGGACTGAAGCTTTTAGCTCTCTGCTGGACAGGTAAATGCATTGAACAGACCTTCAGAAAGCCCGGAGAACTATTACTTAGTATTAATTTAAAAGGTTACAAGAAAGTCTGGCTTCTTTAAAGTAAATAATAAAGAAAAAGGGATGACTCAAGACTTTTGCACAAAACTGTGTGTCTTTTATATTTTTACCTCTAGAGGGAGGTCTATGCAAAGTCTCTCTCCTTCTCCCCTATAAAAGCCCTATCAGTAACTCTCATACAGTTCATAGAGAACACAGCTCTTTAATGTTTTAAAGAACAACTGATCTCTAAAAGTTTATAACAGAATGAAGGAAGCAAACATCTGGAGTTTATTGTTTGTTGTTATTATTCATGGTAAAAAAGAAATTGCTTCTTTTTTTCCATTGTTTCACTGTTTTTAGTGAGTAATGGTTGTGTTTGTATTATCTTACAGGAGTCTGGAGTGAGATCAGAATGGATCAGTCTTCATCTGTAGTAAAAAGACCAGGAGAGACAGTGAAGATGTCTTGTGTCTCATCTGGTTTTAAAATGACAGACTACTACATTCACTGGATCCGTCAGAGACCAGGCAGAGCTCTGGAGTGGATCGGGAGAATGAACGCTGGTCGAAACTCTGCTAGCTATGCCAGTTCCTTTCAAAGTGGTTTTGTGTTGACTGAAGACGTCCCCAGCAGCACTCAGTACCTGGAGATCAGGAGCCTGACAGCTGAAGATTCGGCTGTTTACTTCTGTGCTCGACAGCCACAGTGACTGAAGACAGAGGAGCAGCTGCACAAAAACCTCTACAGACAACAAATATCTGTGTATCCTAAGAGACTGTTTAAAAATGTTGTCACTATATTAAATGTTTGTACAATTTATGTACATTTTTCCAATGCGATCACTTAAATCCAAATTTGATTTTCAGACTGAATACTAAAAATACAACTGCTTGAAAAATTATGAGGTTACAATAAAGGAGTGTTAAAAATTTAAACCCAATCTGAATATTACTGTGGCATGAATGTTCAAACTGATTCAAAACAGTTTTGACACCTTTAAAAAAATTATTTTCAAAAAATTCTAATAACATTTATATGTGTAACTTTTAAACTTTGAATAATAAATAACCATTGTTTTCTTTTTTTTTTCAATATACAACATAATATAGCTTGTTTTTCAAACACTTTCAGCTCATTTTAGGGGGATAGTGAAACATTTGACTTCATTTCTCCCCTCTTGTGTTTGTAAATGTTGTGTGCCAACAGAGAGCTGTACGGTGGAGTGATGGTGGTTAACTCTGTCACCTCACAGCAGGAAAGTTTGAGGTTCAAATCTCAGCTGCTTCTTTTCTGGGTGAAGTTTGTGTTTTTCCCATGTACAGGTTTTCTCTGTGTACTCCAGTTTCATTCCATAGTCCAAAAACGTGCTTTTTAAGCTAATAATTCAGTCCTGCCCTCAGGTTTGCATGCATGCTTCTTTGCCTCGTATGTTTCTGTGAGAAGTCCACGGTGTACCCTGCCTCTTTTCCGTTGGCTACTGAGGTCACAGCATCCAATATTCACAGAAACTGAGTGAGTGCATCTCACAAAGAAATTCACTCAATAAGCCTTGAAGAGAGCAGAGATTACCTTGACTGTTCACGACACACACACACATTTATCTTCATCCAGTGGAAAAGGATGTGGGAGGGGCTTGTTTAAACAAATTCTGAGAGGTTTAGATTATCTCATATAAAAGGAGAATTACTGGTTCTTACAGAGCACCCTGTCAACATGGCTCACACAGATCTAACCCTCTTTGTGGCTATTTTGTTTGTTTTAGGTGGTGCTGAAAGTTGGAGCATTACAGAGTCTGAACCTGCAGTTAAAAAACCAGGAGAGTCTCACAAACTCACCTGCACAACATCTGGATTTAGCTTCAGCAGCTCAGTGTGGGTCTGGATCAGACAGCCTCCTGGTAAACGGCTGGAGTGGATCGCCTTGGTGCACACATCCAGCACTCCCATCTATTACTCAGACTCAGTCCGGGGAAGATTCAGCATCTCCAGAGACGACTCCAGCAGTAAAGTTTATCTACAGATGAACAGTTTGAAGACTGAGGACTCAGCCGTGTATTTCTGTGCTCGAAGAGACACAGTGAGACGAAGTGTCAGAGGAGTCAAACAAAAACTACTTCCTCTATTTAGAACCACAAAGTGTTTTTTTTGTTATTTTTTTTGTTAAACACTCACTCAATATTGTATCATCCTACTGCTGTTGACAGCTGGGTCCTGTAACTCACTCACATTTGTCATAATTTGTAGTCTTTTCTAGTTTTGATGATTCATCCCATGATATATTCGTCTTTGGATAAGATAGAAATAAAAACAGCTGTGCATTTCTTTTCTTCCAACACTAGCTGTAACAGCATGATTTAATTAATTCAAGCTTATGTTTGAAGCAAATTTAAAACAACCAAAGTAGACTGCAGGTCTGCAGCCAAATATAAAACAGAATAAAAACAGCCACACAGAGCATATAGGCTGAGTTAGCCTTCATCTTTCTGCAATACTAAAATAAAGTGGGTAGTAATAAATATAATTATACAGTATTTTAAACTTAATTCATGAAAATTACATTAATAAACTTTTTAACAACCAAATTCAACATAAAAAAGGTCATGTCAGCTTGTTTTTTATCTTTGGTTTGGGAGGAGTCAATGCAAAACATATTTCTGTTTTTTTGTACTTATCTAAAGATGAAGAGGAAGGCAGAGACCAGCTGACTCTGAGTTTAACATGATGGACGTAAAGACGGGACTGTTGCTCCTTTTTACTTTTTCTGCAGGTCGAGTTTCACTGACGTTGTAGGTTATTATTGATTTATTAACTCTAACAATTACTGTTTCATTTCTTTCTGTCTTTCCTTTTTTGTTCAGGAGTTCATGGTCAGACTCTGACAGAATCTGAATCAGTGGTTAAAAGACCTGGAGAATCCCACACACTGACCTGTACAGGTTCTGGGTTCACATTCAGCAGCTACTGGATGGGTTGGGTCAGACAGGCTCCTGGAAAAGGGCTGGAGTGGATCGCTGCTCATTATGACAGTAGCAACATCCACTACTCTCAGTCAGTTCGAGGCCGGTTCACCATTTCCAGAGACAACAGCAAACAGCAGGTGTATCTGCAGATGAACAGTCTGAAGACTGAAGATTCTGCAGTTTATTATTGTGCTCGAGAGCCACAGTGACTGAAGTCAGTGGAGCAGCTGTGCAAAATCTTATTGCAGCAGTACAAACTGATCTTTAAGTCTCTGTTCGCTTTTTATGTTGAAATTTATCCTAAAAATGTATCTTTAAAGTGGTAACTATTTAACTATATTAAATGTAAACTACAATTTAAAAAATGAATATAAAGCTTTTAATTTTTAAAATAAAGTTTCCACTGAGAAACAATTGCCACTGAATACAAGTTAGGAAATTAGCTTTTGTCCTGACCCTTTGAGTAGTTCACTGTCAATTTAAAAGTGTAATTGCTGCTCATTTGTTAAAGTGAAGCATCTTTATTTGATGATTTTTGGTTGAAAAAAAATTGGGTTTTGGTTGAAAATTGCTATAGCAATCGACACAGGTTCAACAGAATGCAAGAGTCTAATGAAGTTGTGACAATGTCATAGACACAACATGAGATATTTATTCTAGTCTACAAATTGTGATCTGAACACAATTAGTGTAAACCTATGATCTGCAAAAATCCAATATTCTTTTTCCAATATTTCTTTTAATTTCATCTACAGACTATTAGTGGTATTAATTTCCCAGGGATAATCAAAGATAATATTCCCAAGAAAATGATTATTTTTAATCAATAAAGATTCAGACACTTGTGCACCTAAATTTAACGGATATTATGTGGTATTATTTTCATTATAACGCTGTAAACTACACAAAGTTTTCTCTCTATTAAATACACTATATTGCCAAAAGTCCATCATAATTGAAGTCATCACTGTATGTTGAGGAACTCTGAGAGCGCAAACCTCTGCCTAGGGGTCCATAGGATCATTGGAAAATTGCAGGAGCTGGATCGTGATCCTGATCACCTTCAAAATTTAATCATTCATTCTTTGAGACAACCTCAATATTTCCTGAAAATTTCATCGAAACCCGTTTGTTACTTTTAGTAACCTTGTGCACATACAAACAAACAAACAGTACAGAAAGACATATACCACCTTGGTGGAGGTCATTACACACTTCTGACTAGTACTTGAAGATTTGTAAAGGAATTAAAAAAAATAAATAAAAATAATACAAAGGATAAGTTTTGGTCACATTCAGTCTGAACAAGTAACCGTACATTTCACTGTCCTGCTCTGCTGTGCATCACATCTTCAGTGACTGTCATTTACACATTATGCATAAGAAAAAATAAGATCACATACATTATAATAATTTCTTCTGATAATGCCTAAATTCAAGTTTTAAGAAAAGTCTTGAATCTACATTGATTTCCAAAGTGGAAACTGGAGATGAGTATCTATTTTGCTCTCTTTTTGTTTACTTTGAGGAGGAGTCAAATCAATGCAAACTTAGACATCTTCCACCTCAATTTATCTGACTGCAGAGAGTCAGACAGAGCAGAGGACACAGATCAACATGATGAGCTACAGTACAGGGCTGCTGCTTTTAACTCTCTGCTGGGCAGGTAGAGACTGTCACTGAGCTCATTAGTCTTCTTTAATGCTTCTGCTACAATACAGTAATGTTGTAGTTTAACTTACCAACATTAAATAAGTATGTTTTTCTCCTTGTAATGTATTTACAGATGTCTCTGGTCAGACTCTGACAGAATCTGAATCAGTGGTTAAAAGACCTGCAGAATCCCACAAGTTAACCTGTACGACCTCTGGAATCTTATTCAGCAGCTCCTGGATGGCCTGGATCAGACAGGCTCCTGGAAAAGGGCTGGAGTGGATCGCTACTGAGACTAAGGGTGACACTAACAACTACTACTCTCAGTCTGTCCAAGGCAGGTTTGTTGTCTCCAGAGACAACAGCAGAGAGCAGCTGTTTTTGCAGATGAACAGCCTGAAGACTGAAGATTCTGCAGTTTATTATTGTGCTCGAGAGCCACAGTGACTGAGGCTGGTGGAGCAGCTGCACAAAAACCTGCAGTACTAAAGTACAGAGCTCAGCTCGTGCCGATCGAGAAATGAAGAGTCATGGGAAAAATAAATGTTTTTTTATGTTTAAAAAGCAGGTGCATAAGGTTTCGCCACCTGTTCCTTGATTTGAGTAAACACCTGTGTGCAGATTTCATTAAACAACATTCTGTTTGAGAACAAGTTAATTTATGAACAATTGTATCGAAGATGTTGAGTATTATTGCCTGTTGTTGCAATTTGTCATGTTTGTTTCTTTCTCCTCTCTTACAATGAAAACAAAACAAAACAAATCCCTGTGGTGCTGAGTGATATTAAAAGTTGAGACAAAACTATGAAAAACAGAAGAGCTGTGCCTGTATGAGGATGGTCTTCTCTTTCTTGTTACACTCCTTTAATTTATTCATTTAGTTATTTTTTACAGTGTCATATTTCTTTTTCAATTGCAGATGTCCATAGTTTATAGCAGTTTCATATTAATACTGAACTGTAAGAGTACGTTATTCATCTAAATAGGTTAATTGGGGCACAATTAAATTCAAAACTGTGTCTAAACATCGAAGAGAGAAAACCTTCAGTGTAATACAATAAAAAAGTCAAAAAGTCATATTAAGAGATGAATAAGGCAGGGAAAAAATACATGTTATAAATGGTGAGTTTTTGCCACATTTGTATCTGTTTGCTTCAGTTCAATATCAAGTATATTTATAACATGTTTTTATTGTTAAAGATTTGTCTAAAAGACTCACATGAACAGTTCTCCTAATGCAGCCGTACATCAGTGATTGTAGTTTTTCTAAAATCTAAAACCATGTAGCTGGCAGCAAATTTCAAATCATAACGTATAAATCTGTGATTTTATTTTATTTTATTGTATTGAGGCCTTTTAGACCCAGACTGTTACATTATTTGTTTGAATTCATGCAAACTTTAGCATGTAGCTCCTCCTACATGCTATAAAAATGTTACCTCATGTGATGTCTGCTTCATCAGTCGACATGTTGTCTGCAGCTCTGTTTCTGCTCCTAGCAGCTGGATGTGAGTTTCTACAGATTTATCACAGACAGCACATCAGGTTTTGAACATTTGTAACACATGTTCTTCCTCTAACAGGTGTAAAGTGTGAACAGCTGACTCAGCCAGCCTCTGAGACGGTGCAGCCAGGTCAGCGTCTGACCATCAGCTGTCAGGTCTCTTATGCTCTCAGCAGCTACTACACAGCTTGGATCAGACAGCCTGCAGGGAAAGGACTGGAGTGGATCGGTTACACATGCAGTGGATGTACTGGAGCACGCAAAGATTCTCTCAAAAACAAGTTTAGCCTTTCCCTTGATTCTTCCAGCAAGACAGTGACTCTAACTGGACAAAATCTGCAGCCTGAAGACTCAGCTGTGTATTACTGTGCGAGACAGAGAGGCAGCCACAGTGACACAAACGAGCAGCAGAGCTAAACAAGAAACCCGCAGAGTTCCTGAACACCTGTTACCTGAAACAACCAGAGGGGGAGCCCTCATTTCAAAAATGATTTCCAAACCAATTTACTGTTTACAACAGTAGAAATGTAAATTAGTCATGATAAACAATAAAAGAAAGATTTTTGACTCACATTATTTTTACCATGTTTCTGTAGAAATACAGATGAATACAATCACAACAAAGTAATGACTCTTGTTTAGTAAACATTTGCTCTTTTTTATTTACAGTATTTATTATTTAAAATGTTAATGTAAACTTTTATCTTACATAAATCCTGAAGTGCAACAATTGTTATTAAAGAATAACAATTTCACTCACTACTGCATTTATTAGATTAAGCAAAACATTTGTGAAAATGACTTGTTTAGTGAAAACTTACTTAAAGGGTTTAAGAGTCAGCGAATCAAAGAAAAGTCAGTTGCAGTTTTTTACAACCTGTTTTGTTAGTGAAAATGAATAGTAAACCATCTTCCACTTGTGCGTATGATGACCGTAACAGAGAACATTCTGGTTGGCATGATAAATTATGTGACAGAACTGCTGTTTTAAACATTTTTCCCTGGCAGGTGAATGTTTTCACTGATCTTGATGAGACAGATTTTGTGTTATCAGAACAATATATGACATGCATTCTTATCTCTGTTTAATAAAAGCCAGTGCTTTGACTGACAATATTAACATTCAGAAAAATGTGTATGTTTCAGATTTTATACTGTCAGAGAGGCAAATATGGAAATCAACAGTCTCCACCCTCTCTGCTTCTGCTTTATAAATCCATCAGACTAACATTTACTCTCACAGTCTCAGACGTCACCATGGTAGCTGCACAAAGTTTCTTCCTCTTGGTTCTTTTTTCCGGTGAGTGAAGTCTGGATCCATGTGAGGAAACGAAAAGCTCCTTCTGATATCTGCTGTTCTCTAAACTCTGTGTTTGTTTCAGCTGCTCGGGGTCAGTCCCTCACCTCCTCAGAGCCAGTGGTCCACAGAGCAGGAGAATCGGCCTCTCTGTCCTGTAAAGTACAAGGACTTTCTCTTGCTTGGTTGCACTGGATTCGTCAGAAACCAGGAAAAGGACTGGAATGGATCGGACGTATTGACAGAGGAACTGGGACGATATTTGCCCAAAGTCTCCAGGGCCAGTTTTCTATCACCAAAGACACGTCCCAAAATGTTGTGTATCTGTCTGTGAAAAGCCTCAAACAGGACGACTCTGCAGTTTATTATTGTGCTCGAGAACCACAGTGATGCAAGAGCTGAGAACGCTGCACAAAAACTGAATAACACTGATCTCTGAGGGAGGCAGTGAAGCGTGTCAGGATTTGAAAACAAGTTTTATATTAAAGAAAAGAAGGTGAACAAAGATAAAATAAACAAAACTTACAAAATGAAAGTTATAGGAAGTCAGTTTTGCTAATTACAAAAGTGTGTAATACAGTATTCTTCTTCTTGTTGTGTTATTTGTATTTTAAATTAATCAGAATTTACTTTGTGACAGTGTTCTAGATAATCCATCACCGATTTTTTAAAATAAAAATAATAACTACAATCAGCTGAAATTTGCTTTAAATATAGACTCCTTGGAAAAACTGGAGTAGATCGCTGCTCATTATAACAGTGATCACAGCTATGATTCTCAGTCAGTTTAAGGCCGGTTCACCATCTCCAGAGACAACAACAGACAACAGCTGGATGTGCAGATGAACAGTCTGAGGTCAGGAGATTGAGCTGTTTATTATTGTACCCGAAACCCCCTGGTCCTTGAAGCCAGTCTAACAGCTGTATAAAATCCTGCACAACATTAAGCTTATTAATAGATGCTATGTAAGAGAAGGTGAAGAGATCATCCATCCATCCATCCATCCATTTTCTTTACCCACTTCTCCACTCTGGGTCGCGGGGGGCTGGTGCCTATCCCCAGCAGTGGAGACCCCATTAGTTTTTGCTTAATTCAGATACTTGGCAAAACCGATACTCGTGCACTTTTACATCTCAGCCACAACAATATTTTAGCGAAGAAAAGAAAAAAATAAAACAAAATGGAAACATTTCCCAAAGTGGAGCTTTTTCATAAAGACAGTTTTGTTGCATTTGTCTAGACTTGATAATTAAAGCTACTGAGGAACAAAGATGCAGCAGCCTATTTTACACATTTCCACAATTGCATTTAGGCTAGAAACAACAACCATGGAGTCATTTTTAAAGTGTTTTGTACATCTGGGTGAGTTTGTCTTGACTTTGTTGTGAGCTGAAATAGTAAAAGAATGTGACTGAGTGTCAACTGTTCTGGGAGATTATTTGGTCAAGCTCAAATTGTTCTTACTTTGTAGTCATAGGTTTGTTGATGACATTGTTTTTAGCTGAAACTCTAGAGATTTCAGTGTCTTTGTGAAAATGAAAAGAGAATTTATTTTCAAATGAAAAATAATGTAAAAAATACATCATATAAAGTCAATTACATAAAAACTTTTTTTCCAGCATAATGTAATGTTTTTATTTTTATTAACATGACCCAACATTAAATTTTGAACATCATTATAATTATAGCTTGATTCATTTAAACGTGCATTCTGACTTTTCAAACACTTTGAATGAAAAAAGTAAACTTACTATTGTTTAGTGAGGAACAACTTAGGCAAAACTGATTTACATTTATGGAACAAGATGCAAATGAAGCTTGTTCAAAAGGAAGTGTGTATGTCTGTGTGTGTGCGTGTTACAGTGAAAGGAACGAAGAGCTTCAACATCAACATGTTCTCTGTAGCTCTGATGCTGCTGCTCACAGCTGGATCCTGTGAGGAGATTTCACTAAGAATCATTTAAAAACTGAATGTTTTCACTGAATTATGATATTAATGATACTTTGTGTTTCCACAGGTGTGTTCTGTATTGATCTGATCCAGCCAGAGTCCAAACTCGTGCAGCCTGGACAGTCTTTGTCCATCATCTGTCGGGTCTCTGGTTACTCTGTGACTGCTGCCTATGGAACAGGCTGGATCAGACAGTCAGAGGGAAAATCATTTGAGTATATTTTTCACATGTGGGGAACCAATGGCGACTTACATAAAAATAACGCTCTGAAGAACAAGTTCAGCTTCAGCAGAGACACTTCTGCAGGAACAGTGACAATAACAGGACAGAATCTGCAGCCTGAAGACACAGCTTTTTATTACTGTGTGAGATACATCCACAGTGATACAAACCACAGACAGACCTGTACAAATACTCAGCTAGAGTTGAATGTTCATGACAACGTCCCCTGAACGTTGTCATGAACGTTCGCCGAACATCTACAGACAACGCTCGCCGGATGTCAAAATGAAACACCATTAAACGTTCGGCAAATGATATCTGCGGACATTCAGCAGACTTATTCAAAGTACGCTACATGAAAAAAAGAAATCTATATAACGTTCTGCAAGGTCTGTGGAAATACTAATATGAATATGAAACTAATATAAATGTTCAATGGAATGCAATATTTTCTTGTGAAACAGTTTTATTCCATTTTCTAGGGAGATTAATCCACTCTTGTAACAAATTGGAAAATTGATTACAACCATTTCAAACACTTGTCAAATTATTTATTATTTTTACAGTATAAACATTAAAGACCACCAAGACAAAATATGATTAAAAAAAGGATCACATTTATTCCATTATACATATGTACAAAAAAGACATTAATAAAACCTTCCTTGGAACAAAATAAAATGGTACAGTATCAATTTTAATGCAGTGGGTTTTGGAAAAGACATTTACGATAATAATAAATCAAGGCAAAGTCAGCATTTAAAACACATAACACATTTTCAGTATAAAACCATTAGTCTTCTACCATCAACTTATAGTTATTGTGAATCAGAGAAACACTAGAGGGCAGTCAGGTTCTCTGTTCTCTTTGTCATCACACAGAGATACTTTTTATACCAGTTTTCACTGATTCTCAAATCCTGAACTGATCGCTGAAAGAACCAATAACCAGAACATTTATTTTGTGAGCAGCTCAATCATGTAAATGTACAACATCACAGGATATTTTCAGACCAGATTAATAATTTGTTTAAGCACCGAACAGGAGCTTTAAATGTCACTTTAACTCTGTTCAGGTGCTCAGAGTTTTCAGATAAATGAGAGAACTAGTCAGTTTGTTTGGTACAGTTCACTAGTTTTATCTCAACTAACTTAATTAAATTTTAAATTATAAATCAATAAGTTGACATCATTGTCCTAAGTGATCTAAAAGAAGAAACTGTTTTTTTTATTTTGTGTTTACTTGTGTTGGGTTAAAGACACCTATTAACATTAAGCAACCACATTAATGTTTTATTTTAATATTATTTGTCTTCCAGCAGAGGGGCCTTTGCTAAAGCAAACCCTGTTCTCTCATTTATTAGGGTTAGGGTTTTGATTGTGATTTTTTTTTGTTGTTTTTAAATTATTAAAATTATACATTTCTCTTCAAAAATGTTGGTTTTTAAATGTGCCTTGAAAGGTTTTGGACTGAACTTGATTTGACTTCAGTGTTATATTGTCATGTTGAATTTGCAAAGACAGCTCTATGCAAAACTTCCTCTCTTCGCTGTATAAATACACCACAGAAACACCGGTTTTCATAAACAGACCTCAATTGTGGTGTATTACTATGGATAATACAGTCATCTGGGGTTTATTAGTGTTACTTTCTATGAATGGTGAGAAGATCTGTCACGTCACTTGTTGAGAGATGTCATAACGTGATTTTAGTTTTACAGAGAACGATTTGTTGTTTTTTTCTTTCAGGAGTCTTTAGTGAGATCAGACTGGATCAGTCTCTCTCTGAGGTGAAAAGACCTGAAGAAACAGTGAAGATGTCTTGTGTAATTTCTGGTTACAGCATGACAAGCTATAATATCCACTGGATCCGACAGAAACCAGGCAGAGCTCTGGAGTGGATCGGATGGATGAGCACTGGTTCAAACTCTGCTAGCTATGCCAGTTCTTTTCAAAGTCGTTTCTTCATGACAGAAAATGTCCCCAGCAGCACTCAGTACCTGGAGATCAGGAGCCTGACAGCTGAAGATTCGGCTGTTTACTTCTGTGCTCGAAGAGCCACAGTGACTGAAGACAGAGGAGCAGCTGCACAAAAACCTCCACAGACAACAAACAAGTGACCTCAGTCATATCTGAGTTTTCTCTGCTCTGCAAGAACCTGTTGATACCGTGTATTTAATACTTCGATCATATGAATGTAATTCTTCATCATGATGATTCACACACAGTGAAAGTATGTTTCAACTGTCAAAACATCATCAAAATTATTGTAGACATCCTATTTAGAAGTTTGAACTAAGTTTTTTTTAATATATGTGTTTTTGTTTTTCTGATAAACAGCTTAAGAAAATACAAAAAAAAAAAAAAAGTTGTCATCATGTCAGTTGACATCTGAGTCAATCAAGTACACAGAGTCCTCTCAGCACAATCTACAGGACCCTAAGGAGCAGCTGTTCATATTCTGGTACAAAACACCTCAGGATGCCTTGTGTCCTCGATCTGACTGGTCAGGTGTGTTGATGGTAAAATGAGAACACACATAATATAAGATGGATCATCATAATTTTATGACTGATCAGCATTCGATTCAAAAGAAATCCTAACTCAGGACATTACATTTCTCAATTTACCCAGCTGTATGGAGTCCAGATGTCTCCTCCCAGTGAAAGGTCTATGCAAATTTTTCGCTTCTACTTAACTAACTGAGGAGATGAAGAGAGAGGACAGAGGACACACAGGTTGACAGGATGGATTGCAGAATAGTGATACTGGTAATAACCATCTGCTGGGCAGGTAAAGAGTGATCAGTTTAAAACAAGTGACAATTTTTGTTTAGTTGTTTTGCTTTTCTTTGGGTTGGAGAAAAAGTTTTAACAAATGTATATATATGTGTATATAATTTTTTTTTCTTCTGTTTTAACAGGTGTTGATAGTCAGACTCTGACAGAATCTGAACCAGCGGTTAGAAGCCCAGGAAACTCACACAGGTTGACCTGTACAGCCTCTGGGTTTTCAATCAGCAGGTCCTGGATGGCCTGGATCAGACAGGCTCCTGGAAAAGCACTGGAGTGGATTGCAACTATCGAATATGACAGTGATAGGATCTTTTACTCTCAGTCAGTCCAAGGCCGGTTCACCATCTCCAGAGACAACAGCAAACAGCAGGTGTATCTGCAGATGAACAGTCTGACGACTGACGATTCTGCTGTTTATTATTGTGCTCGAGAGCCACAGTGGTTCAAGTTGGTTGAACAGCTGTACAAAATCCATATCCACATTGAGTTATACTTCAATTCTCTTTATTGTTTTCATAAAGCCTGAGCACAAAATAACAGTTTACATGTATTTATGTATTAACAATGGTTTATAAACTCCATAAACTTCATGCACACTAGAAAAGAAAAGACAGTTGGAAGTTTTTTGTTTGAAGAAGTTTGGTTTGAACAAATAATGAAAACAGCCCTCCAAATCCAGTAATCATTTGCAAACACCAATCAGCTGTTGACAATTCATTGTTTTCAATTGTTTTTTTTTTTATTTAAATGTAGTGCCATGTAGTTGACAACCAACAGCTTTAAAATTTTAAATAAAAATTATACAATGTCTATGTGGCAAATTCTAAGCTCAAACAGAATTTCTCATTGAGGCGCTTCAGACCAACATTGTTTAGTTTTGATGGGACTCTTTGCAAACTTGAGCTCCTCCTCCTACCTGCTTTAACAAAACCACATAAGAGGATGGATGTGAGTTTTCAGGACTTCCGTTCCATTCAACATGTTTTCTGGAGCTCTATTCTTGAGCTTAGCATCTCGATGTGAGTTTCTATAGATTTATCACATTCAGCCATTCATACATTAAAGATTTCCTGTCAATTTGCTTGTAAGAAAACATGTCCTCCTTTTAGCAGGTGTGAAGTGTGAACAGCTGATTCAGCCAGCCTCTGTGACTCTGCAGCCAGATCAACGTTTAAAAAAAAGCATTTTAAATGTTTTTTTAAATAGTCTCATGAGATCGATCTCACTAATAAAAACATTAGGATTTATAAATCTCCAATGTTTGTCATTATGATTGTAACTCATATCACATGGTAGCTTTTCTATTTGTTTGATTTTTTTTAAAAATCTGCAGCCACATAAATTTAAGATGGTTCACAAGATGCAAAAACAAATCTGTTGGTAATTTTGTGTTGTAAGTGTGCTGACACTTTTCATTGAGTAAGATTAAACAAGTGTTTACGACCCTTTGAATGTTTTTTAATGTTACAAATAAATTAGACATAAAACGGATTTAGGTAGGAAAAACATATTACAATCCAGTACTACATTTCATATTTTAGTCAAGCAGGCATTTATTTATTGAGCTGTCGTTAAATTAAAATGTAACCATGACAAAATATAAATATAAAAATCTAGCTGTTCACCAAGCATTTTTACTCCATTTTTTCTAAAAAAAAAAAAGCAAAAAAAGCACACATATTAAGTAGGCAAACACAAAAAACTGAAAGTGAATGAGAGTTTAAAACATTTTTTTTTTCTCAAATTTACATTTAAAAGCAAAATCCTCCTCCCTTGAGCCTCCTGGTTACATTTTATTAACCTTATTTTACAGATTTTACTTTTCAAGTTACAAACATGTCATTGGAAAAAAATATCCCCTCTGCTTATGATTTAAAAATCATTGACGTCTGTGTTGAAAAGACGACAGGAACAGAGGCTTTAAAAGTGTCAGAGTCAGCAGAATGAAAGAATTATTCATTTTATTTTGTACAGTTCACACATTTTTCCTCAACTAATTTAAATGGGTTATAAAAATAAAAGCCAAACATTGTCCTTAAATGCCCTCTGTCAACAGTGCAAAACTCTGTAGTTTAGAAGAAATACTTGAACAGTAGCAGTGTTTAAATTGTGCTAAAACATTCAGCATCCATATAACTATATTCATGTTCATGTTGTCTTTTTTTGATATAAAGTAAATTTGTAAGTCTATAAAAATGCATTACTTCCACAGCATTTAACCAAATGTTATTCACAACTATGCAAATAAGGTTAATATAAAAGGAAGTGAAGTGTGTATCTGAGTGTCAGTGAGAGGAACAAAGAGCTTCAGCATCAACATGTTTTCCGTTGCTCTGATGCTGCTGTTGACAGCTGGACCCTGTGAGGAGTTTCACATTGAAAAGTCCATGAGACACATTGTGTTTTAGGATGAATACTGGAATTAACATTGATTTGTGTTTCCACAGGTGTGTTCTGTATTGATCTGATCCAGCCAGAGTCCAAAGCTGTGCAGCCTGAACAGTCTTTGTCCATCATCTGTCGGGTCTCTGGTTACTCTGTGACTGATAACAGCTACGCAACAGGTTGGATCAGACAGTGGGAAGGAAAACCACTGGAGTGGATTTTTCATAATGGGGTGGAGGAGACTTTTACCAAAATGATGCCCTGAAGAACAAGTTCAGCTACAGCAGAGACACTTCTGCAGGAACAGTGACAATAACAGGACAGAATCTGCAGCCTGAAGACACAGCTGTTTATTACTGTGTGAGACGTCCCACAGTGATACAAATCACAGACAGACCTGTACAAATACCGAGGGATCAGCATGACGCAAATATGATGCAACAAAAATGTTGCTAAAAACTGTAGTAGCTGGATTGTGACCAGACAGTTATTACATGATAGAGAATGTGTGTCTAATTGTGAACTTATAATTGGAAAGTGAGGGGATTTTTCTTACATGTGTATAAGGAGACACCACTCTGTCTCACTGTAAACACATTAGAAACAAAACATCATGCTCTACTATCAAACCTGAACCAAATAATTCATACGACTAAAAGCAGACAAATAACAACAATCCACTTTGTTGATTTATTAAAATACAATAAAGGAGCCCACTCACTGGAGAACAAATGATTAATTATTTTGACATGTAAAGGTAAAAGAAGGGGATAGGAACAACTTTCTTCAAGCAAATTAAACGTATGAATAAATAAAGTGGGTTAAACCCTGGAGAAGCTGTCATTTCAATAATGGAATAAATAAGTAATTATGCACAAAAAAAAGAAAAATGTGGAAAATCATCTTGAGAAAGTTATTTTCTGGGTGTTCATGGGCTCAAAAACTGGTTATTATTATTAGTCTTGATTGTTATTTGCTGTTTACAGAGACATTGTACATTTTTATGCCACCTCTTTAAATTTGTTAGAGGGAGGTGTATGCAAAATTGCCTCCTTTGTGTTTATAAGCACACCACAGAAACGCCTGCACAGTTTGTGACCGACCACTGACAGTTTACAGAGGGCGACTGAAACGTGACAGAATGGAGGATACAGTCATCTGGAGTTTATTTGTTTTATTTTTTATCCACGGTGAGAAGCTCAGTTTCTCTATAACATTTGAAAAAAGCCTAACGAATGAGTTTACATGAAAATAAATGACTTGTTTCTTTACAGGAGCTTTTAGTGAGAGTCTGGATCAGTCTCCCTCTGAGGTGAAAAGACCTGAAGAAACAGTGAAGATGTCTTGTGTAATTTCTGGTTACAGCATGACAAGCTATAATATCCACTGGATCCGACAGAAACCAGGCAGAGCTCTGGAGTGGATCGGATGGATGAACACTGGTCAAAACTCTGCTAGCTATGCCAGTTCTTTTCAAAGTCGTTTCTTCATGACAGAAAATGTCCCCAGCAGCACTCAGTACCTGGAGATCAGGAGCCTGACAGCTGAAGATTCGGCTGTTTACTTCTGTGCTCGACAGCCACAGTGACTGAAGACAGAGGAGCAGCTGCACAAAAACCTCCACAGACAACAAACAACACTGTGACCTCAGTCATATCTGAGTTTCTTTTGCACCTGCTGTAGCTTGTAAATATATTTAATACATTTATCAGATAACTATTCATTTTTTGACATGAACTCATGAATTATTACTGAACTGCAAATGCTATATTGTGTTGGGTAGCTTAGGAATGGCTCAGAACATAATAAAAAAGAGTTTTTTTTACCTAGTATCTGGTAAATAAACATCTTTGATACCAGTCTGAAGGGAGCTGATGGCATCTGGAAACAAACCTATTTCAAAAATATCACTACAGCACAGTTTAAAGAACCCAATTTATCTGTTAATAAATATTAGTTCATATAAACCTTGTGTGATTCTGGATGTTTCTTCTCTCTGTAGAGATGAGTTTGCCCAAAATTTCACTTCCCCTGGAGTGACTGAAGAGAAAAGAAAATTGTGCCTTAAACTGTGTACTTAAAGTCAGTTTAACATCTTCAAATAAAGAACAAACAGTATCTTAATTTAAAGAAAACGGACTATTAGAACTGTCCATCATTGTGCTTGAGACAAACAATTATACTATTAACCTCTTTTTTTATCCTGTGCCAATGTTAGTTTTGTTAAAATTCCAAATAGTGGGCCCAGATAGATGGTTACAAATGAAATGACAAAAATTTGAATATACCAAAAATATTTGTACAAAATAAATAGTAAATAAACACACAAATAAAATTACTGAGAAATCGCTTCTGTTGTGGTTCTGTAAATGAAACACTAGAGGGCAGTCAGTGTCACTGTTTTAACAGCTGGATTTAATATAATTGATACATATAAATGATGTTAAACTTTAGCTCACTTTTAGCAGTTTTAGCACTAACACACAGGATAATACAATCAAACCCTACAAAGAGGTTGTCAAATAAAGTTTATGAAGCTGACTGAAGGTGACAGTAATTTTTCCGACAAAGAAGAAACTCTGAGCAACATCCTTAGTGTTCAAGTCTCTGGTTTGAATTCAGTCTCCCTCAGTGTTCTGGGTTCATTGATTAGAAATCCCTAATTTAAAGTCATAATCTGTACAGACACCCACGGGTTATTTACTTTATGACAAACTATCTTCCTTGTGCCTCTTTTATAAAAAGATGAACCCAGTGTCATCACAAGAAGTGCTGGGGTTAATATCTGGATGTGAGAAGAGAAAGGATCAGTTTAAGAATAATATTCTGTTTAAATCGCCTGGTTTCAGTTTGTTTTTCCCCTCATGAGGAGGAGTCAATGCAAACATCGAATGTGTTTCTGTTCTTATCTGGCAGCAGATGAAGACAGAGAGCAGTGAACACAGTTTACATGATGGACTACAGGACAGGGCTGCTGCTTTTATCTGTCTGGTTGACAGGTAAACAGAAAAGTTTCCCTTTTTTTTAGAAATATTTTGAACTGAGTTTAATGCATGTAAGGTAAGACTGAACTTCTTGTCTTGACAGGTGTTTCTGGTCAGACTCTGACTCAGTCTGAGTCAGTGATCATCAAACCAGGAGAGAACCACAAACTGACCTGCACAGGTTCTGGATACACATTCAGCAGCAACAGCATGGGCTGGGTCAGACAGGCTGAAGGAAAAGGACTGGAGTGGATCACTTATGTCAGATATGACAGTGTTGAGATCTATTATTCTCAGTCAGTTCGAGGCCGGTTCACCATCTCCAGAGACAACGGCAGACAGCAGCTGTATCTGCAGATGAACAGTCTGAGGACTGAAGATTCTGCTGTTTATTATTGTGCTCGACACACAGTGTCCAAAGCTGAGTTAACAGCTGTACAAAATCCTGCTTCTTTTGTTTTTAACACTTATTTCAATATACTAAAAATAATACATTTAATTAAATTATTTTGAAAAACACAAAACATGATGAAACTGTCGAAGGGAATGAATCATAAACGTATAAACACTATGATATTTAAACTTCAAACTGCTGAAAGCTTATTTTAACACTGACAAGTATTGTAATCAGAAGCTTTTAACACGGCATTAGAGAATAAATTATGGTTAAAGCACATTAAAACTTTTTCCTGTGTCATTAGAAATAACTGCAAGTTAAAGTAAAGCACCAGCAGACTGACCTGTTATTATGAGTAGATTTAAGTTGTTTTAGATTTGTGTTGATTTATTTTTATTTATCCAGCTTTTGAATCTTGGTTTTCAGGAGTCTATTGTTCTAATGTAACTTTTCTTCTCTTTTTAGTTGTTGCCTTTAATTTGAACACCCAGTGACACACTATAGGACTATGCTTGGCTTATGACATTTGTATTCATTCCTCTGTGTGACTGATATTAGGCGTTCTTCCTCATGAAAAAATATTAAACTTGTGACCACCAACAGTTTGGACTATGAATGAAATCTGATATCAACATCTTTTTTAGGTGGAGTATCTTATTTGATTAGCTTTTATTTATTTCTCAGTAGATTTGGAAACAGACACTATATGTGAATTCAATAAGTTTGCATTTATTACTTAAAATACATAATAATGTGAAACAGCAAATTTGATGTGTTAAAAAATCACCAAACTTACCTTTAATAAACCTTTTCTCTTGATCTTCTTCACTCTTCATCATGACAATGAGAGACATGACTGACTCCCTTCACTTGATAAAAAAATAAATCTACATCAATTTTCAATTTTTTTCTTACATGTATTTAAATATTATAAGGAGGAGTCAATGCAAATCTGAGCGTCCTCCATCGTTATTTATCTGATCAGAAACCAAACCCTCAAACAGATGTTCAACAAGTTTCCACAATGACTTTAACTGAGTGTGTTTCTCTTCTGCTGCTGTTCTCAGTTTCTGGTGAATAAAACTCTGTTCTCTTCTGTTTTCAGCTTGTTCTGTTTGGTTCTTTTCTGATCTCTCTGGTTTTCTCTCAGGTGTTTGCAGTCAGACGCTGACAGAATCTGAACCAGCGGTGAAACGGCCCGGAGAATCCCACAAGCTGACCTGTACATATGCAGAAATATCAGACAGTGATGCTTTTATCAGCTGGATCAGACAGGCTGAAGGAAAAGGACTGGAGTGGGTCGCCCAGATTTCTGCTCCCAGTGGAAGCAATAAATATTATTCCACATCTGTCCAGAATCGCTTCACCATTTCCAGAGACAACGACAGGGATCAGGTGTATCTGCACATGAGCAGCTTGAAGACTGAAGACTCTGCAGTTTATTATTGTGCTCGAAGAGCCACACTGATACAGGAAGCCTCAGAGCTGAACAGAAACCCTGCAGCTGTCTGACAGTTTCTATTTCTAAAAAAAAAAAGAAAATCACACAAACTGTTTCATTTTCCAGATGAGTCAACAGTTGCAACTTGTCACATTTTCTCTTTGTTTGAAGTATTGCAGACCTTCAAAACAGCTATGATATCTAACTGAAGCAAAACTTTAAAAAGATGAAATACCTAAAGTAACACAAACAGATTTAGGCAGATTATATGAGCAATAAATGTCCGATTGTCCAGTTATATCTACAATCCATGTTTATAGGACAGTGGGAGTGGCCATGTATTTGATACATTGTGGGGACAATTTTCCTAACATATACTACCTTGTGAGGACCAACTGCTCCTTGTGGGGACCAGGCTTTGGTCCCCACAAGGAGAATTTATGTTTTTGGGTTAGGGGTTAGGTTTAGGACTAATGTGTGAATTGAGTTTAGGTTTGGTTTAGGGTTAGGTATGTACTGGTAATGGTTAGGGTTAGGGTAAGGGTCAGGGTTAGGCTGTAGTTAGGGTGTAGAAATGAATGGAAGTCAATGGAAAGTCCCTGCAAAGATAGAGAGACATAACGTGTGTGTGTGTGTGTGTGTGTGTGTGTAGGTGTGTGTGTGTGTGTGTGTGTGTGTGTGGTGATCTAAGATCTAAGAATGGCCAAAAAGAAAATCTTCTGAATTCAACAACTCTAAAATTTGTGTAAACCAGTTTAAGAAGTTTCTTGTGTTCCCAAGCATATTGTCTTCAAAAAGCTGCTCCACCCTCCGGCCCTGAAGAACAAGGGCAGAACCTCAAACCTACGGATGTCAAACTTCACCATCAGAACAGAAAACAAACTCTCTTGGAGATACCCTGCCAAACAGACAGCATCCAAGCATTGAGAAACTTACATGAAGACATCAGAAAAAAGGTATTTGTTTATGTTTGTAATAACATATTAACTTAGTCATTATTAATGGCTCAACCAAATGTATTTTATTTTTTAATCTAACAGAATTTTTGATCAAATGAGCTATTTATATTCTGTAAACCCATCATGTCAGCTTGTTGAAAAAACATATATATATATATATATATATATATATATATATATATATATATATATATATATATATATTTATATTTGTTTTTTCCTTTTGACTTTCATGTTTCATGAAAACTGTTTATTTATTGTAGATATAATATGGTATGATAATTATCATAATATGATAACTAAAAAAACTCAACAATTGAACAAAAACACAACAAAAAATGTGATAAATGAACATGTAAGAAGCATAACTCACAAATGCAAAATAATCTTTGTTAACTATAAAAATTGTTATTTTTTTTATTGTTTTTCACACTGATGCAGTACTGAGCTCCAACGATACAGTGATCAGTTTTTGTACTGAGGTTTGTCATAGTGTATACTGGGGTGGCTGGGGTGGCCACAATGAAATACACCCATACAAAAACCTTTTACAACAAAATCAACTTTTACACTCAGGCAGAATCTTAAAAAAACTGATTTAACGTTTCACATCAATGTACAAGGTAATTATTGTGTTTATCAGCTTTAATAAGCTACCTTATTATTATATTTTGCATTTTAAAGTTAGTATGTCAGAAGTACTTGATGACTGAATACATTGTACAGGTAAAATATTTAGACTCATGCAGATCCATTTAATTAGGAAACAATACAAAATGAATGGGTACATTATCTAAGAATGCCCTGTGACATTTTTAAAATGTTGAATAGCTAAATCCTGAGGTTTTGGAGGGTTTTCCTGGTGCTTCAGGTTTTTGGTGGAGCAGTGAATGGAGGTGCAGCACTGTGATGGCTTCGACGTGTGGGGGAAAGGGACTGAAGTCACAGTGTCTCGAGGTAAGTCACATTTACACGTATTATTCATTTTGAGAACTTTATTTTCTGACTTTTTGTTTAAAATTTGGTTTAGAGATGGTCAAAAGTTTCACTACTGAAGTTTAAAGTAACAGTTCAGGTAAAACAAAGCTGACAGAGCTGAATGTTCAAAGCCTTTTCTGAAAACTTTCTCCTAAAATTAAATCACTCGGTCCAGACTGGTAAATTTGAACTTTAATTAATTTAATTTAATTTAACAAATGATCAACATATTCTTGTGCAATAAATTACCCTCTATTATACATTTTATAACTTTGTATCTACTACTTGTAAACGGTTCTGTAGTTTAACTAAAAGTAAAAAGTAAATTGGACAGAGAGACATTCCAGAAAATTAAAGCCTCAGAACAAGTTTCCACCTAAACCAATAAAAACCTTAATTTAAAAAAGTGATTTAAAAAATGTTTTTTTTTCATGTATAATTTTATTGACTTTCAAGAAAATGCACAAATTTAAAAGGAGGAAATTGAAAGTGAACCTGGACAAATTTCTAAAATATATTTATTAAATATAGTTCCAAATAAACATTTTTTTCTGTCTTCTATAAAACAAAAAAATAATTATAATATTTTCAGACAAATGATAATGCAAGGTCCCAGTTTGATTTTGAACAATATTGTTTTAACATTTTTTATTATTTTTTTTAAAACATAAGATCTTTAATGTGTGATTTTTCTATTAAAAATGTATGCTTTATTTTATAAATGTAAGGTATTATCTATTTTAAATTGTTGCTTTGTCTGATATTTGTTATTTTGTGAAACTTTGTTTCATTAACAGGTTATTTTTAATAATTAATAATATTAGGCAATTTTCAATTTATGAAAAAAAAAATAAGACCACAAACCACAGAACGTGCATGTTTCTATGATATTTTTGTGTTGTTGTGTTTTAAAAGACAGACTTTATGTTACATCATAACACAGAGACACTTCATGATTAAAGCCACTCGGTTACTGTAAGAGTAACAATTTTTATTTTTGACACATTTAATTTTTTTTAAATTATTTTACATGGCAGTTAATCATGACTTGAACAAAGGCAGTGATTATCCAATATATCTATTTATTGACGGTTTGGCATGAAATTTCAAATCGTAGGAAAACATTGTACAAAAATCTTTATTTTATTATAAAAATTAATTTTAAAATTCCAATGTATTTACAGTAAAAACATAATATTTTTGTAGTTAATCTGTAAAAACCTAAAATATGTTCTGCTGAAATAATGTGATGCCTGTAAAAGAAACATAAAAATTAAAAAACATAACAAGAAATGAAGTATAATTCAGATTTATATAATTGAGTGCAGTACTTGACCAAATGTACTTATTTGCATTTCAGCATTGGTGTTGTGTTTCTAATGTACTCATAATAATTTTTTCACATGAAACAAATAAAAACCCAAATTTTCTTTGATTTCACAGATTCAGCTTTTCCACCATCAGTGTTTCCACTGATTTCATGTGGTTCTGGAGACAAAGATCAAATAACCCTCGGATGTCTGGCTCAGGACTTCTCTCCGAGAAGTCTCACATTTAAGTGGACTGCTCCCAGTGGAACTGAAATGAATTATACAACACTTATTTATCAACAGACCACAACGAACAAATTCACTGGAGTCAGTGTAATAAATGTGTCAAAATCTGATACTTCAACCTACAACTGTTCTGTCACTTACCCTGGAGGCAACAAAGAAGTACAAGTGAAATGTAAGGCCTTTTTATTTCCATAATATTTTCTAAATATATTTTACATTTTCTAAGGCAGGAACAAACAAAAGCAAACAATGTTGTCATATGTGTCATATGAAAATAATTTTGTTCCTCTTTTTTCCTTCCCTTTCACACTTTTAGATGGCAGAAAGACAGTCTCAAAAGGTACAGTCCTGTTATGATTAACGGCAATATAAAAAAACTATCTGTAAGAGGATGGCTGTTTATATTTTCATTTATAATATTACAGAATGTCTTGTTTATTTATTTATTTTTGAGAAAAAAAGTTAGATAAATAACATTTGTCATAAAATCATAAGTAGGATCTAACTTTTAATTTAAGAAAATGAACACTTATAAAAAAGGTCACATGAGCAACACAAAGCATTACTCTCCAGATAACTTGAAACTTTCTTTCAGATGTGAAACCCTTCGACATTGCAGTCAATAAAATCTCAGGAACCAATAACCAAGAACCCTTTGTGGTGTGTCTGGTCTTCAGTTCAGTGAAGCAGGATTATGACATCAACTGGACAAAAGATAAGGGAACCACAAATGGAAGCTACATGGATGGAATCACCTATCCTCCACAGAAGTATAAAAATGGTTACTTAGTTCCAAATTTTTTTACCATCAGTGAGAGAGAATGGAATGATGAAAATATGATTACCTGCCACGTTCATCCTGTTGGAGGTGACAACAGCAGCAGGAAATCAAAAGGAGTGTCCAATGCCATGGGTAACTCATTAGAATGTGATTAAATGTTGAACTTTGTGCTTGTGTTTTTTGTGTGAATTTTATGTTGGCAGGTGTGTATTAAGTGATGCCATTGTTGTTGTTGTTTTTGTTCCTTTGGTCATCGTGTTGAGTTTGTATTTGTCCTTGTCATATTGTGAACCGTTTGATAAATGTGCCAAATAAATGTTGCATGAAGACACTTGTCTTGTCCAGTTGATTTATAATGGCTCGTTTCCAGCCATGTCTCATGTCCTGTTTAGTCAAATCATTTTCATGTCTAGCTTTAAAAAGAGCTGTGATTTACATATATTAACTCATCTAATCACCTCCACTGTACCTTCTTCTTCTTAGATGTTTTTCCAGAGGTAAACGAGACATTTGTTTGTAACATTCATGATGGAGTTGTTGACGACGAGTCCAGGAGCTTGTGGTCCGCAACCCTGTCCTTCTTCTTCCTCTTCATATTCACTCTCTCCTATAACATCATGTTCAGCCTGGTCCAGGTAAACATGGAGGCTATGTTTTACCGAGTAAAACTACTATTATTATTCACAACCAAAACTGAAGAATAATTTCACTCAGTCTTTATGGATTTTTAACCCTTTCATGAGAGACTTTTTACTGATTATACATCTGTCCCACAGCAGTGATGCTGAGAGAAGAGAAGACCAACTAATTTAACATATAAAGATATAAAGTCTATTATGTCCTAAACTGCTATAAAATACTGCAATATAAAGATTGTCAGTCTTTATTCTTATTAGTTTCAATCTTGAGCCTTTCTAGAGTTTTTTACAGCACAAATGAAGCCAAAATTACTTCACATGTTTAGATGGGACAAGTAATAAACAGTTTATAGTCCAAATTGTAGTTCTGTGAATGTTTAAGTTATTTTGTATTTTTCCTATCTTTATAATTTGAAGTATTTTTGTTGTTTGTTTTTTCAGATGAAGAGGCAATAAAGGACTGACATGAGTGGCTGCAGATTGTTCATTAATGTTTTGTTCTTCTCTGGACTTTAATAATGTAAAAAATAATTTAAAATATGATAAAAAAATGTGGTGTCTTTTTTTGTTTAGTTTTTTCTGTTGTAAGTCAGTAATACCCTCTATGATAAAAAAAATATTGTTGTAAACTACTGTGTTGATGGTTTGAAAATAAATCTTTTTGACAGATTTATGTTGAAGTGTTTCTGTCAGCAGTATTTTACTCTGTTGTTAGATCATTTCACAAACAGTTGAAATGTAAAATCAAGGCTCTGTGATGGACTTGATGTACTCTCCTCTCATACAGGGACCACTGGAGATTGGCATCAGCTCCACTGTCAACATGGAAAGGAAAAGAGAGTAAAGAAAATGGATGGATGGATGGATGGATGGACGGATGGATGGATGGATGGATGGAAAATCAAACAAAGCATGAAAAAGTCATTACCTACAGATTTAACACGATAACCTTTTTATAAAATCAATAATAAACCTCAGAGTCGGCTTGCTAACAGTTTGGTTGTCGGTTGTGGTCGTGACATTGAGGGTTTTTTCTGAACCTCATTTTTAGGCACAAATTTGAATCTATTTCTGTACCTCTGGGACCACTCCAGAAACGCTGCTGAAACTGTCAAAACTAAACTTCCTTGAAAACAACAAATACGTGTGTCAGTGTCTAGCTGCATTCCAGACCTTAGAAACCTCATGTTAGGACAAATCATAGAGAAAAAAATCCTGAGGGATTGTTTTGTCTGCTAGAGTCTGTAATTCACAGAAAAAAGACCAATGCAACTTCATTAAATAAGAACCTAAAAATGAAATGTAGGTAAAATTGAAATTTGAGTAAAGAAATTATACAAGACTAAATTAGTTTTTTTCTGATGAGTGGAACCTGTAACTCAAGTGTTTAGTTTTTATTAATATAAATATATATAAAAAATACTTTAAAAAGCTGTGAAACATTTGGGGTCTTTAATTTCACTTTTCTGAGGTTGTCAGTTAAGATTCAAGCTGGAATTTTCTAAGATTTAAACCATTTAAAACATGTTTTCTCAAGTTTCCTTCCAATACAACATTCAATCAAATGGGTTTTTTTTTATGTTTAATATTTGACTTTTAGTGACATGTCAGGACCAAACTGTGTTGTTACAGGAAGGTAAGATTTATGCTGAAATAAGCTTTTTTAAGTTTAGTTCCTTTGATTTCTTTCTTTTTTTTAATTGAAGGGATGAGATTTTTGTTAAGTAGATTCAAAACGGAGCAAAGTAAAAACATTAGAGATAATCAGAGTTTAAAAAGCTTTGTTGTTTGTTTCAGTCACAACACAGGGACCAAAGGACATCTAAAATTAACCACCATCATTCACTGACCTCTGTATCAAAGTTTCAAAGATCTTGTGTGATTCATTGGTTCTTGGAGTATGACTTAAGCTGAGGCAGCCATCTTGAATCAAGGTTGACTCTAAATGTTAATCAGTTACAGATGTCTAACCTATCATTACTTTCTGTAAGTTTAATTAAAATCAGTCCAGTGGTTCATGAGATCTTCTGCTAGGATCGATGCCAACAATTAATGTAAAAGATGATTTGAAGAAGAGATGTCCTGTAACGTGCGGCTCTCTGAGTATGTGTAAACCAACCAGCCACCTTTCATGGTGACTGGCGTTCTGAAACCATAAACCTCTAGTATCGGTTAGGGTTTGCAGGGGGTTTTATTGTCTGATGTTTCTAAAAATTTCATGTTTAGAAAGCTACTTCCCCCTTTCTGTGCTCCTCTGGGGCTGCACCTGCAGCAGTGAAACTTCGCAGAAACCATCAGAGCTGCAAATAAATTCTGTGGAACATGTTGGTTTGCATATTATTTATTTACATGTCTAAGTGTAACATGGCGTAAAATAACACCCTCAGCCTTAATGCAACTGTCTCCAGGGATTTCTTTTTCTTCTTTCTCCTCTGTTGAATTAGTTTTGGGTTTTTTTGTTGTATTGGACTCTTTCCTTCTTGTTTTATTTTGTTCTTTAGATTCTGCAGAACCCTGCTACTCACTCATTCATTCAAACCAGGAGTGTCGACGCATGGAAGCATCTAAAACACGCAGGACAGTGGCGCTACAGGACCAGGATTGGGCACCATTGGTGTAGATGCCGTCCGTGGAGTAGTTTTGTTCTTGGTTTGACTGCTGTGGCTGCGTTTCTGTCGTTTGTTGCATCTGAACCATCCTGTCTTCTTTTGTGCCTGCATTCGTGTCCTTTGTTCTTTATTCACTTAGTGTAGGGGTCTGCAACCTGTGGCTCTGGAGCCACATGTGGCTCTTTGGATCCTCGGGCAGTGGGCCTTCGTAGCTTTGACCAACATGAATATTTGCATTTATAACCAGGAAAAAGCCAGTTGTAGCAGTCTCCTTGTCCAGTTTTCAGCAACATGTGAATAACATTTTAATAACACAATGATGCTATTAAGTCAATAAACAAACAATCACTTTTCCCTAATAGTTTGTTAGTCAGTTCGCCACTTTGTTAATTTAACTTTCAGCCATACAGTAAAGATTTTTAATGCATTTACAGCAAGTTGCTGACAGGAAAAACACAAAGTGCAGCTTTCCTAATACATTACTCTGTTACAAGGTAATGGAATGAGGTTTTCTGGTGTAATGTTGTATGTAGAATTGACTTGCATAATATAATAACTTGTTTCTCATATGCCAACTCAAAAATGCATGTATTCATTTATTTTTGTTTTATTTTAACTAGTATGTGTTCTTCAACCACCGCAGCAGAAGAATTAGTGTCTTGTTTCGTGAGGTTTCACAGTGTTTTGATGTTATCTTGTCGACATGTTGGCCCACATACTGTTTTAATTTTTTAATTGATGTCAAAAAAAGTGATTCCTGCTACCTCCATATTTGTGCATTAAAGGCATATCCAAATGATGAATGGGGTCAAAAGACACACCGAGACTGCCTTCTAAGTGGATTCTGTGATTAAAGACTGTTGCCACAAACAATCAAACTTTATTTCTGTAGCACCATTCACGCGACATCTAAAAAGAAAAATGTTTCCCAGGATACACCCCTCCAATCGCCCACACACCACAGTCCTGCTAAAAGCCCAACACTCCTACAGTAATACACTCCTGAATGTATTCAGTCCTTATGAGCTTCAGTTTTGCATGATAGAGTTTTTTCAGCTGCTCCCTTCTTCAGGGATTGTCACAGCAAGCAAACTTGCATGAACAATTCAGCAAGTGTTTTACACTGGATGATATTCCTGCTGCAATCTGGGCTTGAACCTGCAGCCATAGGGCTGTAAGGCCCAACACTGACCACCAATCCATCACAGTCACATGGAGCAACTGAACTACAGGTGAAATATTGACAAAAAAAAAAAAAAAACCTGAATAAATTTGAATCCCAGATGAGTTCAACATATTTAAGGGAAAACATAAAGAATAAAAGACATTTCAAACAAAGGTCAAAAAGAAAGTGAAGAAAATATGAGTGCATATCCAAACGAACAGCAGAAAGTGAGAAATCTTGCTTGTGCTGCCATCTCCTGGTCTCTGTGTGCACGACACAAAGATATGTTGGGAAGCTGTGTGAGCTCTCCTCTCAGTGTGTGAGCAAACATGCAAGAGCTTCAGCGTTCAGTGCATGAATGCAATATTTTCTTTCTTACATTTACTGACGAGTTACACCTTTATAGCTCAGTTTTTATTGAGGTTTAAGTCTGGCATTACCAGGCCGGCGGTAATCTGTGTATGACTGGTGCGGAAATTAAGAAGCACACCTGCTGTTTTATTCAAGTGCCTCTGACATAAAAACAAAACAAACAAACAAATAAACAAACAAAACACTGGCTATATTTGCATTTTTTTTTATTTTTGTGAGTGTGATAGTCATAAATGCCTCATTATGTCTTTGTTTTCCTTTTCAACGTGACAAGAAACTGTTGTTTTAGGCTGTCAGGAGGGGGAGCCAAAGATAGATAGATAGATAGATAGATAGATAGATAGATAGATAGATAGATAGATAGATAGATAGATAGATAGATAGATAGATAGATAGATAGATAGATAGATAGATAGATAGATAGATAGATAGATAGATAGATAGATAGATAGATAGATAGATAGATAATATAAATATAAAGTTTATTTTATAAGTATTTTGGGAAAAAAATAAAACATTTCCTACATAATTGGTTATACATCCAAAAGTTCTGTTGGTAATATGACTTTGTATTTGAATGTTAGGTAATAAGACTTCATTAATGCATAACAATTCTACAATAACTTTGATTGATTTGATTTATTTATACTTTCTTGTGATAAGTGCACATAAGTGATATTAATAAAATAACCAGCTTCTGGTTTTTTATATAATCAAGTGAATAGTAGCTACTTGTTGATGTGTGTGTTTTTCCATTGCAGGTGTTAGTATATATAATATTTTTTTTAATATTATTGTTGGTTTGGTATTTTATTCTTATGTATAAGATTGCATGCTGTTGATTTTTTAAGTAACACTGTTTTAAATATAAAACATATTTTGTTTTGAAACACTTTAGTTCAAGGGAAGGATGTAGTACATTCAAAGTGTTACAGGGTGGAGTTTTTGTGCTGGGTTGTGTCACAGTGTATTATAACAACCACAGTGATAAACTCCGTGACAAAAACCTCCTGACGCCAAAAAACCACATCTGGCTGATAGACGATCACCTAAAAAAAAAAAAAAAAACACAAAGGAATAAATGACAGAACAAAATTCAATCCTCTTTTCAAAGTTGTTTGCTGTTAATGATAAAAAGTGCACTTCAGAGGAGTTGAGAATAAAGTTTATGATGACTGACGAATAAAAACACATTTAAAGCATTTTTAAGATGCTTAAGATCTAAAGTAATCTTATGAAATTTGCAGAATATGAAAAACTGACAAGTCAATTATTTATTTATTTGGTTGTTATTTCCATGTAAATGATATTTAGACAAACTATGCAATGTATATATAATATTTTATCTTATTTTATTTAAATATTAAATAAAGGGGATTTTTTAAAATTTAAATTAACAAACTAACAGAAATTATTTTTACTACTTTCCCTTATTTGTGAAATCAGTCAGCGGGCCGTGCGTGATCATGAAGAGTGCTGAAGTTTTTGTAAGGAGCTCAGCCACAGTGATACAGCCTATAACAAAAACCTAAACCTCCTCAGACAGAAATAATTTGAAGGTAAGTTTATTACTGGTCTCTATAGTCACAAATAAATGTTGAATGAAATAAACAAAATAGAAATGTGTCACGCTGACAGCGTGCTGAAATGATAAAAGTCAAAGCGACAGTGAGTGGGTCAGGTGTTTTTGTAAGGAGATCAGCCACAGTGGATACACTGGCAGCCACAGTGATGCAGCCAATAACAAAAACCTAAACCTCCTCAGAAAGAAAAGCTTCGTAGGTCCAGGACACAGAAAAGACAACCCTGTAAGTGAGAAATCATGTGAAAATACTGTAATTTAAAAAAGAAAATTAACAATGAAGTGATAATGCTGTCGAGAAAGCAAGTTTAATATGAAATAAAAAGAAAATAAACCAAGCAGCATATATAAATATAAACAATATATGCTGCAGGAATATAAGCAGATGGTGTAAAAAAACCTAAAAAAAACTTTTTTTTTAATTTCTAAAACAAGCTTTAAATGCTGCTACCTAAATATGAACCACGTAATTTTAAAAACAAATAACAATTGAAATAAATAGACAAACAAACACATAAGTAAAATGTTTTTACAGTTGATTATTGTGGGGGAAAAAAGCTGACGTGATCATTTTAGGAGCAAAGCAAACAGAACATTCCTTCAGAGAGTCAGGAGGTTTTTGTATGAGTGTGAATCTCTGTGCTGACAGCGGCTACCACAGTGTGAAACGCTGCTACAAAATCCTCTGCTAACGTTTTCTGAAGCACAGATCACTGTTTTTGTGTAAAACATGATGTATTTCCTCAGCTTCTTTATCTATTTCATATAGAACTAAAGGAACATGATATTTTTCAGTTTCATTTGGCTTAAAATATATTTTATTCTGTTTCTTCAGATTCATAGCGGGAAAGAATTGTTTATTTTTTTCTTTTCTTAAATTTTCCCTCAGAACTTATGCAGGCGCTGACAGCAAAATGTTGAAAGTTGGAAACAGAAAACATCCTGATGGAGTACTTCAGCGCGTTGGTAATCGCTTCTAATGCTCACTGCTTCACAACAATGTGAGTCAGAAAAGTAGAAATAGACATTACAATCAAGAAAAAATATCTGAAGGAAAAAAAAGTGCTGTGGCTGTCAGTGTCTCCTGTGTGCTCAGAGTGCAGTGTTTTTGTAGGGGGATGAACCACAGTGGACAGTATAGCGGCCACAGTGATACGCTCTGTGACAAAAACCTCTGGCTGAAAAAATGATTCTGTGTTTGATGATGATACAGAAAGAGAGATAAAAAACACCAGTAAGTGAAGACACTTGGGTTTTATTTTTCCAGTAAATTGAAAAATGTCCCAGTCTTGAATTTTTTACAGACACTAAATTAAACAAACATATTAACATGTGTTTCTAATGAAACTGGACAGAAGCTTCTAATAGTCACTGCTTCACAACACTGTAATTCACAAATATAAACCTTTAACATGGTCTTTGCAATCAAGTAAAAAAAGAAAGTAAAAATATAGTATTTAGAGTAGCGGGGAGTGTCTCCTGTGTGCTCAAACAGAGTGAAGTGTTTTTGTAAGGAGCTGAACCACAGTGGATATGACTATAGCGGCCACAGTGACACGCTCTGAGACAAAAACCTCAGACTGAAAAAATGACTCTGTGTTTGATGATGATACATAGAAAAGAAAAACAAAAGAAAAAACACCAGTAAGTGAAGACACTTGGGTTTTATGTTTCTGGTAAATTGAAAAATGTCCCAGTCTTGAATTTCTATTCCTTCTTTTTGTGATCATTTTATTTTTATTTATTGCTTCACAATTTCTGTTTTACTCTTTTAATCGTAAACTTACTGAATACAAAACACTTGAGTTTAACACTGGTCTCTAATTACAGAAAATGTTGAATGTGTCACGCTGACAGCGTGCTGAAATGATAAAAGTCAAAGCGACAGTGAGTGGGTCAGGTGTTTTTGTAAGGACATCAGCCAAAGTGGATACGATGGCAGCCACAGTGATGCAGCCAATAACAAAAACCTAAACCTCCTCAGAAAGAAAAGCTTTGTAGGGCCAGGATGCAGTGAGTGTCTCCTGTGTGCTCCAACAGAGTGAAGTGTTTTTGTAGGGGAATGAAGCACAGTGCATCTAGCGGCCACAGTGATACACTCTGTGACAAAAACCTCACAGAGAAAAAAATAATAGTAATTCTTTGTTTAATGATGATATAGAATTTCTTTTTTTTTAAAGGTAACACCAGTAAGTGAAGACACTTGTTTGTTTAAAAAATGTCCCAGTCTTGGATTTTTATTCCTTTTTATGATCATTTTTATTTTATTTATTGTGTTACAATTAGTTCTTTTACTCTGTTTTTTACCTTGTTTTAAGTAAAACAAGGTTCTTTAAATTTTTGTTTGTGAAATTATTAGTATAGATAAAATCTATATCAAAACAAAAACCCCTTCATTACAGCTTCATGCGTTTATTGTAAAACCGTAACAAAGCCCCAATAATCACTGTATAACAGACAGAGACTCACAGTTTATTATTGATAGACTAGTTTCCAAATATGATCTTTAAGTTGAAAACTGACAGAAAAGCTGAAGTGATCACTTCAACAGTGTCATGAACAGACCAATCCTTCAGAGACAATCAGACGGAGGTTTTTGCACAAATGGGAATCACGGTGTACGGCGGCTACCACAGTGTGAAACGGCAATACAATATTCTCTCCTCAGGTTTCCTGGAAAACAAGTCACTCATTTAGGGAAAATATAACACATTACAATCATTTCTCCACCTGTTAGACATCAAACAAAAGAATATATTAGGTGTTTGTCCTGAGGAAACTTTTATTCTGTTTTTGTTGAAATTTCAGAGGATCACAGGGAAAAAAATAACAAAAATCTTCTCTCATAGTTTTTGCAGACACTAAATATGTTAAGTTAAAACTTGAAAACAAACATATTAACATGTGTTTCTAATAAAACTGGACAGAAGCTTCTAATAGTCACTGCTTTACAACAACGTAATTCACAAATATAAAACTTTACACTGGTCTTTGCAATCATATAAAATGAAAAAGTAGGAATATGGTATTTAGAGTAGCAGGGAGTGTCTCCTGTGTGCTCAAACAGAGTGAAGTGTTTTTGTAAGGAGCTGAACCACAGTGGATATGACGGATATAGCGGCCACGGTGTTACACCCTGTGACAAAAACCTCTGAATTAAAAATAACTCTGTGTTTGATGATGATACAGAAAAAAAAACACCAGTAGAAGAGGACAATCAACTGAAAAATGTCCCAGTCTTAGATTTTTATTTCTATTTTTATTGATCATTTTCATCTTATCTTTTGTTTCACAATTATTATTTTTTTACTCTTTTTTTCTTACATTGAAAAAGTTAAGGACATTTATTTAAATTTTTGATGGTCATGACATTAACAGTACAGATAACATCTATACCAAAACAAAAAACCTTGACAGCTTCATGTGTTTATAATAAAACTGTAACAAAGCCTCAATGTTCACTTTATAAAAGACAGAGACTCTGTTTGTGAAGCTAGTAAAAGAATCCCATTTAGCAGGATGAACTTACACCTGAGTTTAACACTGGTCTCTAATTCTGTAAAATGTTGAATATGTCACGCTGACAGTATGCCGAAGTGATAAAAGTCAAAGTGACAGTGAGTGGGTCAGGTGTTTTTGTAAGGAGATCAGCCACAGTGGATGGGATAGCAGCCACAGTGATACATCCAATAACAAAAACCTAAACCTCCTCAGAAAGAAAAGGACACAGGAGAAACTTTCCTGTTAGGGGGGATTCTGGCTGCTTGCTGTATCAGGATAACTGTCCTTTTTAGCGAAGCAATGACGTCTAAAAATCATAACAGTGTCATGAACAGAACAATCCTTCAGAGACAATCAGACGGAGGTTTTTGCACAAATGGGAATCACGGTGTACGGCGGCTACCACAGTGTGAAACGGCAATACAATATCCTCTCCCCATGTTTCCTGGAAAACAAGTCACTCATTTAGGGAAAATATAACACATTTCCATCATTTCTCCACCTGTTAGCTATCAAACAAAAGAATATATTAAATGTTTGAAGTGTATTTTGTCCCGAGGACACTTTTATTCTGTTTTTGTTGAAATTTCAGAGGATCACAGGGAAAAAAAAGAACAAAAAATCTTCTCACATAATTTTACAGGCACTAAATTTGTTAAGTTAAAAATTGAAAACCAACATATATCATATATCATGTTATAGGATAAAAAAGATGGAATGTGAGTGTCTCCTGTGTGCTCAAACAGCGTGCAGTGTTTTTGTAAGGGGCTGAACCACAGTGGATACTATAGCGGCCACAGTGATACACTCTGTGACAAAAACCTCACACTTTAAAACAAAACAACAAAACTCTGTAAAATGGTTAAATCAGCAAGTCAGAGAACTTTTAAAATGTCCTGGGTTTTAGATTTAGTGAAGCCATTTTAGTTCAAGTTTTTGTTTTATTGTATTTTATTTATTTATACTTTTGTTTTGTTGACTCACTCTGTTCTTTCATTTGGCTTTTATTTCCCTTCCTAATATAATAATCAAACCTGCAGTCTGTTAACCATTTTCCTTTATATATAACCCAAAGTTGCTCGTTTCTGTTCAAATTAAATAAATCTATATTTTTTTCTTAATACAATAATCTGAGTCTTGTATGCTTTTATGTTCTCCTGGCCACCGTCACACAGAATCGTCATATAATGACTGCATGAATTAAATAAACTGGAAAAATAATTTTAAAAACGGCATCATTCAAATTATTACCAACTGTACCCAGACAAACTTAAATAGATAGGGCACAGGTTAAAAATTTTATGAAAATGCTCATTACTAAGTAAACAGACCATAATTATAAACATCCATGTCTGCTCAGTTTGAACAGACTACACATCAGTCTCCATCTTTGTTCAGGTTTTTGTATGAGTGTGTGTCACTGTGTACTGGGGTGGCTACCACAGTGTTATATGGCAATACAAAAACCCCAGAAAGGTCATGGATGTTGAGTTTGTATTTCTGTAAAAAAAAAAAAAACTTTTCTTTTTCATATTGAAACTATTGAGAGGAAGTAAAAATATATTTAAATTATGATTATTATTATTTATTTGTTTTTATCTCTGTGAGACCTTAAATTTAAAACCCTATTCAGATCACACAAATCTTAAAATGCTTTTGACTTATTTAAAAAAAAAACTGCTTCATGGAAATAAAATTGACAAAATGCAACAATATAACATTTGACAAGTGTGTTTATATCTGTCCCCAACTAATGCTGCAAGCCTTTCACTTTGGAAATCGAAAGTCAAATTTGGGAATCAAATCACACCCAACTTAACCTTTTTTTTAGCTGCAACTCAAAAATAAATTAGTTAACTTTTGTGCTCAATAAGAGTAAGCAGGCTAACTATTATTAGCATTGCAAGCCTCTAACAATGTATTTTTAGAGTTTCTATGCATTCAAATGTTGTAGCAACATGTTTCCTAATAGAGGCTGTACAAAAGTGTGTGTACAAAAGGTTTAAAAAAATAAATACTAACAGAAGTAAAAATAAAAAGTTGCATTCAAAAAAAGCTGCAGCTATCCCCGCTGTACAAGTTAGCCATGCTGAATTTTGAAGTTCGGGGTCAGTTATTGTCTAACTTTTTGAGTTTTTAGATACTTTTACTGACTTGGAACTCTGAAATTCAGAAGTGGAATTAAAAATAAAATGCACTTTAAATATAGCAAGATTTTCCACAGGGAAATGTTTACTTCATAGCTTGTGGCTTAAAATAAAAATTAAATATTGCCATTATGTTACAACAATACAATTTGATCCAAACGTCAATAGCCAGAGTGCAGGGTGGAGTTTTTGTGCAGAGTTATGTCACAGTGCAGTATGGCAACCACAATGAAGCACCCTGTGACAAAAACCTACATCCACTTGAAACAAATGTGTTATAAGGACATCCATGTGGACAACTCCAACACATCAAATTCATTTTTTTGAAAATCAGCCTGATCACATCAAGTCTTTTTTTAAATTATGTTTTTATTGCATGGTTTTGTTGGTTCTATTTCCTGTTTTTTTATTCAAGTGTTTTACAAAAAAGACTAACCTGCATTAAAAGGAATGTAAAAGAAATAACACAAGAGTGGTGACAACTAGAATGGAAAAAGATGTGATTGTAATGCTTTCATTTTTGTCTTTTTGGGGGGTTTTCAGCCAGAACGGGAGCTGAGGAAAAGCCAAATGACTGTCCACCATCGCCATGACTAAAAACAACCAAATTAAAAAAACATGTGATATCAAAAATGAATATAAAATAAACTTCAAAGGTGAGTAAAGATTCCTGATGGCATCCACTGAATGCACACAGTTAGTGGACAGCGTGTTATAATGCACAAAGGTTATTGAATAGCTCCGTGTCACTGTGTGGGGTGGCAGCCACAGTGATAAACAGTAATACAAAAACCTGCCTTGAACTGGAATAAAGTCAAATGTTTTAAATCCTTTAAGAAAAAGATTAGACAATTCAATCAAATCTCAAGATTTGTTATACTGAAAAATCTATGTTCTGGTTGTTTTTTTTGTTTTGTTTTTTTAATTTTAAATTATAGTTGGCTTTTTAAATAACCTCTACCAGTTCTATTTTTCTAACCACACTGTTTATTTTTATTGGAGCCTTTTTTTATTTTAAATATACTGTAAGTCAAGTGTCACACATTTGAACTATTGTACTTTCAAACTGTAAAATGTTGGGCCGGCCTGTATATTTTTGCAGTTGTGGTTATTAACATTTCTACTGGTCAAACTTTATGTAACATACAGGAAACTGCCTTCACCACAGCAGGTGCTTCCTCATCCATCTTTTAAGCTGAAAGCCTTTGACTGAAAGCCAAACGCTCAAACAACTCTGACAATAACACCAAAATAAGCCAAAGTTGGGTTTGTAAGTTTTCTACATGGAAATAAAAACGCTACAAACATGGATGTGCAAACCAGGACCATTGAGCAGACCACTTTATAATGGGTTTAAGTTCTAATGTATATAACTTTAAGTCAGAGCCCATTAGCATACTTTTGTGGATGGGATTCACAATATATATCCAACAAATAAGGATGGATGATAGACAATAAAAGGCCCTAAAAGTTGATGTAGTAACATCTGCATAAGCTTTCTTTCTGTTTTGTAAAACTTCTGCCAGAATTCTGTTAATTCCTGGAGTCTTTCTGTAGGCAAGGCAATCAATGGCTTTGTTAAAGTCCTTATTGGTGTCAGTGCATCTTTCTCCTGGGGAGAGACACCAGCATTAGTGATTACAGAGCAGAACTTTGTCATTTAATATTATCTATATTGTTGTAATTGTATGACCTTGTACAGTGACTGTATGTAGAGTATATGTATGTTTTATGATACTGCATTGTTTTATTCTCACTCACCTGCTCAGGGACTACAGATGGAAACTAGCTAAATCTGATGCAAAGCATCTTTTACTGTTTTCTTTTTCTTTTTGCACACTGTCTCTGTTTTAAATAAATAAATAAACGGAAACTCCCCATAACCTTGAACAGGATGCAGTAGATACAGAAAAGCATGGGCAATGAAAAAGATAAAATGTTAATCGCTCCAACCAGGGTGCAGGCTGCCTCAAGATCATTAAACCAGCACTACTTTACAAGGGCGGCAAGGTGATTTGGAAACTTTTTGGCAGATGAAGTAGACAAAGAGACTTCATGATTACTTGAGTTGTAGCATCAGCCACAGCAGAAGTCAAGGCCTCCTGGACCCTTTGTAGCAGGAGTCAAAGTTGGCCAATTTGGTGGGGCGGCAGTGGTTCAGGAGGTAGGGGTTCATCCTGTGACTGGAAAGCTGCCAGTTCAAACTCCTGCTCCGTCTGTCTCAGCCATTGTGTCCTTGGGTAAGACACTTTACCTACCTAGCCTTGTGGTGGTCAGAGGGTTTGGTGGCGTAATGGCAGCCTCACTTCTGTCAGCTGTGGCTACAATGTAGCTTACCACCATCAGTGTGTGAATGCCTGGTTGTAGTGTGAAGCACTTAGGGGTCCTTGGACTAGACAAAGCACTATACAAGTGCAGACCATTTACTATGATGACACCTGAAGCCCATTTGGAGACTGGAACTTAATGTGGAGGAGAGGCCTCACTTTGGATCCCCTCAGAAAATGGAACCTGACATAGCAGGCTGGAGAAGGATTGTGGTGACAACATGCTGGACTCAGGCTGAGGCATGGAGCATCACATGAAGTGAATTGAAGTGAAGTGAGATTTATTTATATAGCACTTTTTAGCAACAAGGCGATCCAAAGCACTTTACAACAGAAACAAAAGCAGAATCCAATACAAAATGAAACACAAAAGAAAAATACTATAATTATCTATTCTAAACGAATCATGTATAATTAAATGAAACAAATGGATAATCTAAACAAAATCACAAAAACAGACATATCTAAAGCTCATATCTGAAGCTCAACGAGGAACATGAGTGAGGTAGTGGTGTGGAACATGACGTGGCCCAAGACTGAGGCAGAGCAACACAGGGATATGACAACATATTTGAATGTTTCTGTGAAGAAAATATTAAGTCTGCTACTGATTTCAGCGTGATTACAGAACATTATTATGGCCTTTGTCTTTTTTTCCTGCTGATGAAAAAGATCATAAGAAAAACAACATGATTAAAAGTGTGAACAAAGGTTGCTTTCCTTACTGTAGGGCATAGCTTAATTTACATATGGTGCACAGTTTGGAAAATGCTGTAGGAAAATGACTTGGTGTTTGCAAAAAAAACAATGAAAGCAAGTTAAACATAACAAAACATGTACAAAAAACCTTCACTAAACCCATGGATTACAGCACTGCGATTCTCACCAGAGTTGGTTAATGTGTTCACTTTCACAGAAATGGCTTCTGAAAAATAATCAAGACTTTTTTTCATTTTGTACACATAATTAAGTAACAATATTATAAATTCAACAGAAGTTTAAAGCAAAAAATATTTTTTTAGGCATATTATTCATCTTAAGCAAGTTTTGAGTTGCAGGAAACTGTCCTGATGGTATGTTGTGTCATTTTAAACAACCTAAAATGGTTAACATTAAAACACAACGGAATCTTTATTAGTTGTATTAACTTTATCTGACTGTGTGATCTTTATACTATTGGACTGGAACTGACAATAAGGTCAGAAAAAAGAGGAAGTGTGCACTTAGTAACGACAAGCAGACATAAGTTGATGTAACTCAGACCACAGGAAATGAATATCTCCTGGGATGATGCTCATAAATAGCCCAGCAGGAATTAATTTCTGAGTAAACATGTGAGCTCTTTTTGATTCAAACTAAATACGTATTTGTATTGCAAGTGGACTGTTGTGTATCACTGTGACGGCTACTTTGACTACTGGGGGAAAGGAACACAAGTCACAGTAACTTCTGGTAAGTTTGAGTCTAATTTATTCAAAATAAACAGATTTAAACTTTTTTTGTATTTTATTCTTAAATTCATTGGATTTTTGTTGCCACAGATGTAATCTGTGTTTAAACCCAACCAATCTGGTGATTGGTTGGGTTTGTTTTAGCATTTATTGATTAAGAATAGTAATTTAATAAAGGACACATGGGGGTGGGATATTTTTTGCACTAACGTACCACTGAAATCTATCACTGTGACGACTACTTTGACTACTGGGGAAAAGGAACAACGGTGACTGTCACATCAGGTAAAAATCAAAGTTTATTGTCGTCCTACTTTTATTTATTTATTAGACTGTTAAATTTAGTATGTTTCGACTTGAAAGGCATCAAAAACGTATTTGATGCCTGTTTTTGTGCTGGAATGGTACATTGCTTTTTGTTACTGTAAGAAAAAGGACTGTGATCATCGTAACAGGTAAAAACACTCTTTTTCTTGTATCATTTACCCTGAAGACAAATTTATTATACAGTTGAATATAACATATTATGAACCACAGTGGCATCAACAGGTTGGTTTTTGTGCGATGAATATGTTGAGTTATAACACTGTGACAATGCTTTTGACTACTGGGGGAAAGGAACCACGGTCACAGTAACATCAGGTAATTCCACCATACTTTTTCTCTGAGATGCTTAAATTTTATTTTATTATGAGTAAACTCTTGTTTTCAAGGACATGAATTTGTGACCTTGTGCGGTTGATTAATTTCTGGAATACTGCATGCCAAACTTGTTCTAATCTGTAGACTCAGATCCAGTTTTGTTTCTGAAAATCCCAAATCTTTTGATTATTTCTCTCAAAAATTATCAAAAAATATTTAAGAAGTCTGTTCATTGTGAAACACCTTGTTATGGGAGCTGTATTATTCTGATAGCTGGTTTTAGTATTGGGTACTTTATGGTTCATTTCACTGTGACAACTATGCTTTTGACTACTGGGGAAAAGGGACGACGGTCACCGTCACTTCAGGTATGAAACGTTTTTATTTCTAATTTGTGAATGAAATTTTACTAAAATGTTCAAAATATAATTTTTTGTCAGTATTGGATTACAACTATTGGTAAGTAATAAAGACAACTTTACTGGGACAACTGAGCTTTTAACTACTGGAGAAAAGGCACGATGGTAAAACTGCCATTAAGTAAGAATTGCACTTTTGTAAATTTGCAATAGTTTGTGTTTTAGAATTTTTAAATTACTTGAGTTTAAATCCAAGCATCAATGATTATTATCTCAAAAACAACCTGGAACTGTAAGATATTTATTGTAAAAAATATTTTATTGTGGACTAAAACAGGGTTAAAATTGATTATACAGTAACAGCATGTTTTAAATGGTTTAAACTGAATTAATGAAACAGTGAGTATTTGTGTTAAAGATTGTCACGTTAAGAATTAGTAGATTAGCCTTTTTTTATATGGAGTCTTAAGTCAATTCATCACTGTGCTACGCTGCTTTTGACTACTGGGGAAAAGGGACGACGGTCACCGTCTCTTCAGGTATGAAAAAATATTGTTACTGCTTAGTTAAAGACTTTTTAAATAAGTTCAGTAAAATGTCCCTATTTTTTATGCTGTTGAAATTTTTACACTTGACAGTAGTTTGTTGCTTGGCGGTCAAAAATCCAACCTTGTGTCTGCTTAATTCAGTTTGACTAAAACTTTAGATACAGGTTTTAGTTTTAATCTTAAATTCTTTTCAAAACTATTTTAAAAAGGACTCAACGGAAGATGTGGTAAATATTTTTTATTAGGAGTTTTAATAGACTCCTAAATGTGGTGAGCTGGTTTGTGACTCCTGTGGAAAGAAAATTATAATATCAGGTTTAATAGGGTTTTTTTTCTACTTTTCTGCAGGAATGTAAATTTAAAATGTTAAAAATTTTTTGTCTTTGTGTAAAGTCTGAACCTTCCTTACAGACTTTTACTGTTAAAAGTCAAAAGTGTGCAATGCAATATTGTTCAAACTAATATCCCTGTTTTGCAAGTTTTGTTTACTTAAAAAATATTAAGTAAAATTAAATGTTAGTTTTATTTTTGCTTGGAGTAAATAAGCCTTTTTTTATTCTATGACATATATAGATTCAACACGTTTTTACTCTGCTTTTGATGGCAAAACGTTACAATGGTAATGGGAACCTTGGTAAATCTCAAATTTAAATGCTAAAATAAGGTAAAAGTAAAATATTTTTCTAAGAATTTGGCATTTGGAAAGTTGGCTGAACACAAAAAAATAAACCAACGGAGCGGAAAAGCACATCGGTCCGTCTGTGGAGGGACTGTCAGTGTTTAAACTTCATCAACTGGGTGCTGTTTTGTTATAATATTGACTCATCTCTGTGACTTATTTTTTATTTTTTTATTAATCATTTTACCTTTTTTATGGAAAATGTTTTGTGTATAATGAGATTTGTATTTGGGTGTCTTAAATACATGTTTGTTTCATGTTTTTCAGCAACTTCCAAGGGGCCAACCGTGTTTCCACTGATGCCATGTGGTTCTGGGGGCAGCGACACCGTCACCCTCGGCTGTCTTGCCACCGGTTTCACACCCTCTGCTCTGACTTTCACCTGGAAACAAGGCAGCACCAGTTTGGACAACTTCATCTCGTACCCGTCGATACAGAAAGGCAGTGAATACATGGGAATCAGCCAGATTCAAGTCAACAGACAGGACTGGGACTCAAAAAAACCTTTTGAGTGTATCGCAAACCATGCTGTCGGGGAGCAACATGCTTCGTTTGTAAAACCAAGTAAGACCTATGCTAAGTCTTAAATCATTACTTTTTATTAATTATTTCAATCTTAAATGCTTTACAAATGTCTTATATTAAGGAATCACTCAACAAGTTGACTAATTTTAAATAATATTTATTATTTTTTACTAAAGAACTTAAAATTAGCTTGATAATTAGTAATTGCAAGTTATTATAGCAGCTTTAGACCATGTGTTGTTTAGACTTTACTGTTTTAAGTTAAGTAAGTACTACTAGCCTGCAAAAAAAGTTACCATTATTTCTAAAAAAACAACTAAGTTTAGGTTCATTGTGTTAGAAATAATATTAGTAAAATCTTAGCATCAAATGATGCATGAGAATTACTCAAATCATTATGTGAAATGCACAGCAGAGAGCAACAATTAGTTTAATTCTTTAGAGTAAAAAAAAAAGCGTTTTTAAAAACTTTTTTAAGTGCTTAAATGGGGCAAATGCTTTAATGTTTTGCATTTCTTGTAGGACAAACCAGATGGAATGAGAGGGTTAAACTGTTCAATTATATATATATATACATACATATATATATGTATATATATATGTATGTATATATAGATATTTTTTAGCGTCTGACTCGGTATTTGAAACTTTGTTAATATTCCTTTTGTTCTCTGCTCTTGTCACAATCCACAGTGGTGCGTTCTGCTTCTTTCTGTCTGAATATTCCTATATGTTTTTTTGACTCCTGCCTGTCCCTGTTTCCCCTGTCTGTTGATAATTAATATAATTAACATTCACATTAATCTGCTTGCCAGTAAATGTATATGCAGAAGCCAGCATTAAATGCTCTGCCATTCATTTTTGTGACTATGAAGATAATATACTTTATAAACAAGACAAACTAGGTGTTCGTCATACAGACATGCCATAAGAGACTAACCTTCCTTATCATGTTAGAACCATTTATTCACTTTAGATCTCATAAACATGATAGAACATTGCTTACCAAGGCTTCTGCATATATATATATTTGATTCCTTGCTTCTGCAAACATATATTTGTGTATGTGTTTGTCTTTCAGATGTGGTTTATCAGATGCCAACTCTTACATTGTCTTCCTTCAATGATGTGGACAACCAGGAGACTGTATTCTCCTGCTTTGCCAAAGATTTTTCACCAAATAAATATGAGTTCAGATGGCTGAAAAATAGTCAAGAAATTGCCAGCAGGGGAGACGAAGTCTCCACATCATCTCACGGAAGGAACTCCACCAACGGAACGATGTACAGTGCAGCGAGTCTGCTCACAGTAAAGACGGACGACGCGAGACTGGATGATGAATTTATGTGTCTGTTCAAGGGGAAAGGAAAAAACACTGTTTCAGTTATGAATGTCACTACGACAATTAAAGAGGCTCCATGTAGTACCGGTAAGTATCTTATTTGTAAATTTACTTTCTATTCGAGTTGTTTTGCGACCACTTGTTTCATTCTTGTTCACTGATTTTTTCTCTCGGTGATAGAATTCTGTAGCAAACCAGATGTGGAAATAGAAATCAAAGAACCCTCAAACTTCGACATGCTTGTCAGTCGAGGAGGAAAATTAACATGTCGGGTCAAGATTAATAGGGGAAAATTTGACAACATGTACTGGGAGGATGAGAACAAGAAGGAACTGGTATCCACTCTGAGCAATGGAAACAGAAGCTTCCGCGAAGCTGTTCTTGACATCACCTATGATGAATGGAGCCAGAATATTGAACGCACCTGCGTTGTTCAACATGAAGACTCGGCGGAACCAATTAAGAAAGTCTATAAACGACAAAATGGTAAGAAACTGTTCAGATCTTGTCCAATAACTGCCTGTGTTTTCTTTTTTTTTTTTTTTGCTTTTGTTGTGACACCAAACACTCTGAGGGAGTTTTTTTTTTAAAACAGTATTTTGTTTCCCAGAATCTAATTGTTCTCACGTTCTTGCAGGAGGACCTCTTCAGCGTCCTTCAGTGTTTATGTTGCCTCCACTAGAACAAACTAGAAAAGACTCTGTGACGCTGACTTGCTATGTGAAAGACTTCTTTCCTCATGAGGTTTATGTGTCTTGGCTTGTGGACGACCTGAATGCAAACTCAAAGTACGAGTTCACGACCACAGACCCTATAAAAATCAACGGGACCTATTACGTGTACAGCCAGCTGACCTTCCCCATGAAGGAATGGAAACAGCCTGATGTGGCTTACAGCTGTGTTGTTTATCACGAATCCATAGATGACTCGAGAACAGTCATTAGATCCATTGGGTACAGAAACTTTGAAAACACCAACCTGGTCAACCTCAACATCCCCAATATGTGCAAAGCCCAGTAGATTTGTGTCACTGCGTCTTCTGTTCTTTGTTGTTTGATGTTTGTTGCTTGTGATATGACATTGTGTGTTTTTGATGCAAATTAAAAATAATAAAAAAAAAAACATTTGGTAACTGTGTTGATGTTTGTCGCTTGCAGTTTGTCTTTACTTGGCAGGTCTTTATGTTCATGTTGAGTTTGCTTATTTAGATATCAGGGAGCTCGAAGATTGTGGGACTCATAGTTTCCTCACAACTTCACCATCGTTGGCAACAAAATGATTCAGAAAAATCTAATTTGTTCATTTTATTTGCAGATAGCGAGCTAGCTAACAGTGTGAATTGTCTTTGTGTGTTTGTGTTCCCTTCTACTGGGTCTTGTGCCCCAATCGGGATGTTTTATCTCCTGCTTTGTGGTCTCACTTCATCAAACCACAAAGTTATTTATTCACAAGTCAAGTCTCATTTTCCCCACTGATGTCAGAGTCTCTCATAGGCAAGTCGGTGTCGCTACAGAACTCCTTTATTGACTGAAATAAAATAAATCAATTCTTTAAAGACATGCAAAACTGACAATACTCTCATACCTAACTAGCTAATTCAACTGCAGATAAAGTCCTCAAATTTACCGAAGGAAATTATAAAAACATAAATGTATTTTTCTTGAACAGCTGGTTGTGAAGTGTCATTAGACTTAATGGATTTATTGCTTTGCTACAAGCAGATTGCCTGTTTGAAATTACGAACTTAATGTCCATGGAGGCAGAGGAGGATAACATGGCAACGACGGGGCTCACCTTCATCCTTCTCTTCCTCATCTCTCTGCTCTTCACGATAGGAAGCGTCACTCTGAAGGTAACTACATGATTAAATGTTCGTTTCATGCACAGATTTGGGTTGGACACAATTATTTACTCCACTAATAATTACGAAAAAATAAAATAAAATAAACACCCAGTATAAAAAGTAAGCTTAGATAAAATATGCAAAAACAAAAAAAAGATATTTAAGTAAATTACTGTGGCCTCACTGACAGATGTGTTGTTATTGCCTGAATTCAAAGGCAGAGTGGTGTGTGCATGTGTATTGTTAGCAAAATATCTCATGAATCACTGAACAGATTTTGATGAAACTTTCAGAAAGAACTTATTGGGTGTACATCTATAGCTGATTAACCTTTGGAGTCAAATCAATTCAAGATGGCCGCCACACCTGACTGATCTTAGGAAACCCCAAAATGACTTCCAATTTTTACAGATATTGAGCTAAAGTCGGTGTAGAAGTAGTTGAGCATTATCCCCAACAAATATTCAAGCACAGCAACTTAGCTAAAAACTGAACTGTTGGAGTTAAATCCAACCGTTTTGTACGTTTGTTAGCAAAATATCTCACAAATTCAGATTTCAGTGAGATTAATGAAGTAATTCTTGGCTGTATGATTATTTTTTAAAGTAAACCCAATTCAAGATGGCCACCACAGGTGATCAACGTTAGCCTAGATGAAATGGTTATACCTCTATGAATTTTAATGATATTGAGCTATATTTTGGAGTGACAGTGGCTGAGAGTCATTCACAACACACTCCGAGCACCAACAGATATGCAACTAGACATAATGTTGTTATGTCTTAACTTTGACCAAAATAACTATAACTGTCGCCTCACAATATAAGATGATCTTAGCTGAAAACACTGGTGTATGAAGTCCTTCAAGCCATGCTGTCTTGAAGGAAATCTTTAATCATAGATAAGATCATCAGATTATTCATTCTGTAGCATCAACGTTAGAAGCTGCGTGTCGCAGCTGTAGCTTCTGGGACTGAGGCCGTTTTGTTCTCCATTAACAGCATAAATGCAGAAACACCTGATAAATTTAAAGTGTGTGAGATCTTAATGGAATAAGCTGAAAGACAGAGTTCTGATGCGCAAATCTATTTTCAGTTCTTACACTTTCCCTCATTTTTGTTATTTACTTAAATCACTGGGGGAATAAAATTGTTTCTTTTGCACATGAGAAACCACCTCATGGACACAAGAAAGTATCTGGTTTGCACAAGAAGACATTAAATGCCCGTTAAACAGAAATGTTTCTAATGTACTCAGGAACCTTATAGATTTTTTTCTTCTTCTGCACACGAGATACTTCCTTGTAAACATGATATTACAAAAAAAATTAATTAATTAATTTTTATTTTATTCTCTAGTGTCCCCTTTAGGTGTCCTTGAAGTGCAATAAAATGATGTAAGATATTAGTTGGAAGAGCTGTTAGCATTTTATACACAACCCAACTGCACACTGTTGTTTTCTAAAACATCAGGGGCCAAAAAGTTTAGAAAATGTTAAATAATCTTAAGCAAGATTGTCAAAATAACGACTAAGCAAAGTTGTCAAAGAGCATTTGTGGAGGAAAAGGTTCAACACTTTTCTCTGAAATGTAACTGAGTCGAAGTATGAAACAGAAAATGTTTAAGGTGTTAAGATACAGTCTAAATATGTAAATAAATCTACTTAATACTCCCATCAGAGTACAGAGGGCAGACAAAAATAACACACACAAATAATTATCATTTATAGACCCATCAGTGTGGTGACAAACTATATTGATGTAGTTAAAACTGTTTAACTACTCTAAAAAAGCAACCTTTATAACCTGCAGCACCTCTATTATTGAGGTTTTTCCATTTAAAAATGATAAAATACGATTTAGGTAACATTTCAGCCATCTGCAATACAAGTAGGATGAATAAAAATACAGTAACTGCTTGTCAGAAAACAATATTTGATTCAAAAGTAGATAATTGATATTTTAAAACTTTAAATAGGAATCACATTTTCTTTAGGAAATATTTTAACAGATTTTTGGGCTGATAAAATGATAAATCATTTTTTAAATATTGGGTTTTAGTAGGGAGATAAAATAAGATTTTGTTGTTCTGATTCTGCATGTGCAAAACTCTTTCTTTTGGTAAATAATGTTTTTATTGCAAGCAGTGTTGACAGATTTAGTTTTTTTTTATCTAACTGTTAATGTTTGTACACTGGCCGTGAAATAAATTTAGCATCAGCCGCATAGTTAAACGTTGGTACATTTGTGGATTCTTATCATTTATTTGAAAATTTACCAGCTTTTTTTCAATCTATTTTCAGATCAAATAAAAGAAGAGGGACGTGGCAAGAAGTTTCTGTAAAAAAAATCTTTTAAAAACTTTTTTCTTAACTTTTTTTCTACATACTCCGTGTAACATGTATCTGTCTTTAAATAAATGTTTCAACGCTTTTCAATTTTTACTTTCTCAGTTAAAAACTGTAATTGTTTTATATACTTGTCCCTAAAACATAAAATCTCATACTGTTAATTTCATATAACCTTTTGTATTTTGTGTGATGTGATGTTCTCAGCAGCAGCACCTGGAATCAGCGGCCCATGTCCATCTCAGTATGTAAATTGAAACATTTCATAATCGGTTACTTCTTTCATTCTGTTATTACTGGACGTTTGACGTAAAAGTCTTTGGCTAAGTCGTGAGGAATAGCCTTTGTGGTTTGTTCTGTAAACAGACCTGAGATATTTAAATGTTTTTTCTCTGTTTCTCTTACTGGCATAACCACACCTCACACCTGCTGCCTGCGACGCTCCGCTGCTCTCTGCGTTCTTTCACTTCTGTTTCTTGGTTCTTTTTTCGGACTGGGGTGGGGGGTGAGGGTTACATAAAGTTTCCGCTCGTTGCGTGCCCTGATCGTTCTGCTCTGTCAGACTCAAACATCTGTGCAACAGACTCGCTGCCCCATTTTTGCATGACTCTGAAACACTGAAATTGTAAAATGTACAGCTCAGCCATCTAGCATGAATAAAAAGATATTGCATCAAAAATTCAGACTTGTTGGTTAATTACTAATTCAGTCCAGAAGGTATTTAATTAGTTAATTTAATTTGGTACCTTGTTTCTTTAAAAAAACAAACAATCTATGCTAGCACTGAAAGTGAATGGTGTAAAGACATGCCATCTCTTCTCTGCACAGTTGTGCGGATTGTCCCTCCAAACGTCACCTTGTACCCTGTCTGGGACGGTGAATTTGATGTCTCACAAGTCAGACTCATCTGCACTCTGAGCAGCTACTTCCCCAAAAAACTAGTTGTGACCTGGGAGCAGGGCCACGAGCTTCTATCGGATGTAAAACCGACTCAAATAGAACTGCAGAGTGCAAATGAAAAGGAAACAACTTACAGTCTAATCACTGAGATCGAACCGAAGATGGAAGAGTGGAAGAAAGGAACCCGTTTTACGTGCAAGGCCATTCATAACAAGACTGAAATTAAAAAAACAATAAGTATTTGTGAATGTAAGTATGTACAACTACGACTCATCACAAACAACCTCTTGTTGTGGTCTAATAAACTTCTTTTTATTGTAGTCCGTGGAAGCAACACTCCCTCCATCCATGTGGAGATTCCCACCTTCAGGACAGTGATGACAGAGTCCACTGTGAAGGCGACATGCTCCATGCCTAAAGTGTTGGACGCCAATCTTTCCTGGCTAATGGATAAAGGACCTCCATCCAGTCACACAGTGACCTCAGTAACAAACTCAACATATTTAGTCAGTGAACTGACGGTTCCATCGAGCACCTGGAAGAACCTGCAGACTCTGAAATGTAAAGCTGAACATCGCTGCTTCTCTGCTGAAAAGACCGTACAGGTTTCAGGTAAGAGGGAAAGATCTTAGAAGAACAGGTGTGATTTAATGCTGGTGAGGACTGGGTATTCAGAGGTTGGACCAACGCAGTATATGTGCATGCACATTTATGTTTCACTTTCTGTTGTTATCATCCAGGTCCTGCAGTTACACCTCCACAGGTGGAGATCAGGAGGTCTTTCCCAGACCGGCTGAATCCAGACATTGTTATGCTCCAATGTGACATCACACAGCTCTCCTCTCAGGACCTGTATGTCACATTTCAGGACAAAGGAGTTAATTTTCCTGACATAGAGTATGTTGAGCTCCCTGAAGGCCCGGGCCCACATTCAGTCAGTAAACTCTTGTCTGTTCCTAAAGCCTACTGGACAGATGACGCGAGTTTCACCTGCTCGGTGCAGCAAGGCTTCTCCAGCAGTCCTTTTAAATCAAAGCCTATCACCAATCTTTTTGGTGAGACTTGTTTTTGTTTGCTTTTAAATCAGATTTATTGATTGAAATGAATATAATTGATTAAATAATTCATGTCACCGACTCACCATCATATTTAGTGAATCCCTCAGTGGAAATTCTTCTGGATCCCAGTGAAGAATCAGGACAACAAAGACTCCTGTGTTCTGGATGGGGCTTCAACCCTACAATTAAATGGTTAATTGATTCAAAGCCAAGATCTGCATCAACTAACATCAGCATGGATAAAAACGGACGTGTTGCTGTAACGAGTCAACTGCAAGTTTCTCAGGACGAGTGGAGGACAGGAAAGATCTTCACCTGTGAGGTGTCAGACAGTTCTCCCAAGAAAAACGCCAGAAAGAACATCAGCTTCTGCTCAGGTAACACCTTATCTGTCAAGAACCCATCGAGTCTAAGGTTATTTGTACTACCAGAGGATTTTTTCCAAAATGGACATTTTTAAAACCTTTTGCTTTACTGTATCCATGTAGCCAAGAGTTACAGAATATATGACATGCAGCCTTTCATGTGTGCTCACTATCATTTTGGGTTTTAGAAACCAAAGCAATAAAGGAGTAATCTTCTTTTTGTTGTTGTTTAGGATATGTCTCCATTTATCCTGATTCTGTCATCCTTAAAGTTTTATTGTGCTTAAATGGGTAATAACTGAGAGATAACTGTGAAAAAGAAAAAAAAAAGTGTTGAGACTATCCTTTCTCTGTTTCTTATGTCATTGTCTCCACCTAGTGGCCAATTATGGGTGTTTCAGCCTTTTCCTTGTCTGTTTCTTTGTGTTTCTTTCTTTTTATAACTGGAGAAAAAACATAATCAGTTTAAAAGAATACAAATAAGTTGTATAGATGTTGCCTTAGATGTTCAGCTTGAATTTTTGTGTCTCTTACTTTTTTTTTTTACACAAATAAATTCCATTTACTTTAAAATAAATATATCATCTGTTATAGATTTTGAACACTCACATTTATTACTTCATGGTTGTGGAATGTTCTCATCTTTTCTCATCTTGTGTTCATTTTGCAGTGACTCCCACATCTTCTCACGAAGTTGGTGTCTACGTTCAGGGACCCCCACTGGAGCAGCTTCAGACGAGGAGGCAGCTGACCGTGACATGTCTCATTGTTGGCACTGGTCTCAGGGATTTCTCCATCACCTGGAACGTAGGCGGTAACAAAACGTCGTCGTATGACATCCAAACGCAGCAGCCTGTGGGTCACAGCAACGGGACAGAGACGTTGCGCAGCTTCCTTAACGTGTCACCGGAGGACTGGCACTCCTATAAAAGAGTGTCCTGCAAGGGAAGGCATCGCTGTTCCAACAAGGGTTATGAAGATACTGTCAGCAAAAGCAGAGGTATTATTACAAGACTGTTATTCTTCAGATTTTGTAATTGTAACTCAAAGTTGACTTCTGTTTGTGTGTATGTGTGTGTGTGTGTTTTTAGACATGTATCCACCAGCCGTGAGAATAGTCCGACCAACTGCTCCTGAGCTGTTTGTGTCCGAGAGCCTCATGCTTACTTGCTTCGTTTCCGGGTTTTTCCCAGCCAACATCTTAGTGCAGTGGGAAGATAATGGCCAAAAACTGCCGTCCTCTCGTTACATAAACAGCCCACCTTGGGAAGCACCAGGACGAAAGTCTTATTCAATGAGAAGCAAACTAAACGTGACCAGAGCTGAGGACAAGAAGTCCACTTATGCCTGCGTCGTCAGACATGAATCATCTGAGACTCCAGTTGAAACCAGTATAAAGGATGTGTTCGGTGAGTTAACCATCACTTTTACGTTTGTTTTTTTTTTTTTTGCCCAGCAGCTATCTTGTAAATAAATGTAACTCCTCCCCCTCCAGCCTCAGTGACCCACAGCAAACCTTCAGCCGTCCTGCTCCAGGGCTTGAAAGAACTTGTGTGTCTGGTGTCCAGCTTTAGCCCGGCGTCCATTAACATCACTTGGTTTCGCGGTGCCAACAAACAACTGGAGGATTATAACACAAGTGAGCCCCTCATAGGCACCGATGGCAAATTCAGCGTCAGAAGCCACCTTCGCCTGTCCCAAATGGACTCTTTACCCGGGATGGTTCTGACCTGCAGGGTGACTCACCAAAACGTCACCCTGTCACTGAATCTAACTACACCAGGTGTGTGAGCTGCATTTTTGCCACGCATATAAGAGTAACATGGCACAAACTGATTTTTTTTTTAATATAAAGTCTATTTTTGCTTCATTTCTCAAAGCAATAAGATCATTTTAATAATATTTAGTTCTTCATCTTTTTCAGACACAATGGAGAACTGTCATTTCCTTGATGAAATCAGGGACGCTGATTTGGGCCAAGACACACTAAAACAAACCTGGACGATAGCTTTAATGTTCATCATCTTTTTCCTCTCTTCTGTCATCGTTTCTGTCACTGTCACCATCATTAAGGTAAGATTCAGGATTCATTCTGCAGTTTTCTTGTCTGCCGTCAATATCTATGCTCAAATATGGCAAAGTTGAGGCATTTTTCATTGATTGTTTTTATGATTTATATATAAGTTGTGAAATGTTAACATACTTTCTGTTCTTTTCCTTTCAGACCAAATAATGGCAATGACAGGGAAGATCCCGTTAAACTCAATGTGGTCATATTTAGTGTTTTTAATCATATGGTTTGTTTGATTTGTTTCCAAGTGTAATAAATTAATTCCCTTTGCTTTCGTGTCTCTGATCCTCAGTTGTATGGATTTGGTTTTATATTGTTTTCATTAATTTGTTGTTTCACTTATGTATTTGGTGTGGAATTCTTAAAAATAAGAGTGTGAATAAATTCAATTTAAAAGGCTGAAGTGGTGAATTTATTGAAAGTGTCATTTTCATTTATTTCTATCAGTTCATGTAGGAGAAAAGTGACTTTTTTCCTTGATTACAATAAAACTAATGATGGAATATATTAAAAAATGTTTATTTAAACAAAATTTTAGTACCGCTAGAATTTCACGAGTTGTAATACTTATATTGGCCACAAGATGGCGGCAAAGCTCTAAATTTAACTCAGCCGTTGTGTGAAAAAGAAGCTGCCTTGAAGCTCATTAAAATCTGAACAGGAATTTCTTGACTAATGAAAAAGAAAGGAAGAGAAGTACTCTTATTTGAATGCTCTATAATTGTTTAATTACTCTTTTTCTTTCCATGCTCTTACATTACAAGTTACAATTTAGTTGATGAGAGCCAGAGTTGGTGTTTGTGGGTTTATAGAAATGTTTACATCTGAGGGGGATGACACATGGTGAATCAAGATTTACTATTGGGTACCTTTGGGTCGATCTGGCACAGTGTTTGCCCTGATTGGCTGAGGATCCTGTGGCAGCCGGCCCAAAGCTGTGACGCTGTTGCTGGGACGCAGTCACAGTACACTGCTGCCAGCCTGATGCCAAGGGGCCGGGAAAAGGGAAGCAGGGCACCGTTCCCAGCAGGCTGCCTGGGAGAATCTTCCTGTCTGACTATACCTCCCCCATACCTTCCTACAATGTCTGGTTAATCATCTATGTGTCCTTGCAGTACCAACATGAGCAACTTGGTTACTCTGAGTGTGACTGACTGTGAAGCTGTACACTGCTGAAAGAAACATTAACGCTATGCCAGCTTTAACCAGGGCATAAAGAATTGCGTAATCCTAGAAAAAAGATGTGCATCATATCACTAAAGATAAAACCAGCAAAGACTTTTGCTTTTGATACTATGCCAAATTATAATTGATTTTAATTAGAAAAAATAAAACATTGGACTGTGGGGGGGTGTAAAACTAATAAATTAATATGTAAATTACAGCGTGATGTTCATACCATCTTTAAAACTGCTCACATACTCCATGTTCAGTTGCAAAATTCTACAGCAGTAATTACTCAACAGACAGATGTCCAGATTTCTTCTCTAATTTGTCTTTGAATGTATTTTCTAAACACTTGAAAACACAAATAGCATGCAGGCTCAGTTTGAATTTGTGAATAAGGGACTAAATAAAAGAAGAAAGAGGCATACCTCAACATAAAACCAACAACTTCACCTTTAAAGTTTAACTGTTGAGATTTTTTGTGCAAAGCTTCGTAGAGATTCGAGTTTCTTGAAAGGTGCGTAACGGTGCCCTCTAGTGGACACAGCAGCTATTACAGGAGGAAATGAGCAGAGTGTGTAGCCAATCAGGTGAAGCCTCATAAAGCAGCAAAGCCTGCAAGAGAACAGGTAGAACAATGGTCAAAAAGTACAGGTGCAGTAGAAAACTTGGTTCTTTTGCATTTCAAACCAATACTAAGCAGCGCTTTGTAAAAATAGCTGTTACAGACATTTAACTCTGTTAAAGACTTGACCTAAAAAAGCTGTTAATCTAGGTTGGCTGTTGATCCCCAACACTCTGCCACTGACTATTATGATGCTGCATAAGCTACAAAGGTGTACAAAGGTCAAATAAACAAAAAGTGAAAAATGCATTGATGCGAAACATGCATCTGCTCCACACATGACCTTAGAAACGTGTGTGGAAGTGTTTCACAATCAGGCTTCGACAGACCCCAATTGTTTTTATTTTAAAAAGTTGGAACAAATAAATAAATTAGCGGGATGTGAACTGTAGTTTATGATACACTATAATTTTTGACAATATATGTAAAAAACAACAAAAAAACTATTTGCTTTCTTAGATTTCAGGAAAAAAAAAAAGTTAATTCAAACAGACATAATGCTTTACAGTGACTGACCTCTGACCTTTAACATTTGAGATATGAGTCATTTCTACCACACATTCTTCGTTCTTCAGTGAACTCAAAAATTAACATTTTAAATCAAATGTTCACAATCATTGCGACTATGTGTAAATATATGAAGCCCATTTCTACTGAGAAAAAAAGATCCTCTAAATCATAATTATGAGAAACTGTCAAAAACTATGATTTAATATCACATGACTTTCACAATTATCGACAGTATCTCATAAATATGACTTAATATTTCATAATTATAAAACTGCCGCTCATAAAGAAGACAAAACATTTCATAATAACTGAAAATCACCTGATTATGACTTAGCATCCCATATTTATAAAAATAATGAGTCACAATTATGATGACCTATTAATTAGGAGAGGCTATATTAGAATTATGACTTAGTCTCTCATGATTGAGAGACTAAGTCTAATACTTTCAGGATATGCCATAATTATGAAACACTAAATCATAATTTTAAGATTGTATCTCATAATTATGAGAATATGGTTTGAAAATTATGATTAAGCATCTCATAATCATCACTGAATATCCAATTAACTGAGGTACTAAAACTCATAATTTTGAGACACTATTTATAACTTCAGGATGTTTAAGTCATATTTAGGAGATGGTGTCTCATAATTATGACTGGGAGATTGGTTTTCAAAGTGGCAGAAACAGGCTTCTACAGCAAACAGGCTATCTTTAGTTTCATTTCTGGAATATTTCAGTTCCTGTGTGTAATGTTGCCAAAGGCTTTTGTGCCACCCCGTGGAGTTTGAACTTTTTTTCTAATGGGAGTCACAAAAAAAATCAGATTTCTCAGCCCGCAGCAGGCAGGGTAAACATGACCGGCATGTCCACGGAGAGTCAGGTTGAAACAGCCGGCCTACTATTATTTATTTACTTGTTTATTTATGTTTTTTTCCCACAACAATCCTGCGCTCACCCCCAGAGGAACACTGGGAGCGCCTCCTCTGTCTCCTCCTGCGGGCTGTGCCAATGCGCAAACCCCTCTCCTCCTCCTCCGCGGTGGGACAGGTCTCCCCCAGGTGGGTCGAGGCGGCTGCGCTCAGGAAAAAAAAACAAAACTGCACCATGCGGTTGAGACGGCGAGCGCGTCATGCCGCTCGTCGTCTTCCTCTTCCTCCTCCTCCTCCTCCTCCTCCTCTACCTCTCCGAGCGATCGGTGGCTCTGCGCTCCGCAATCCCCCGGGATCCTGAGCCGCCCTCGATGGCTCTGCGCTCTCACTGAATGGCCGCCCGGAGCGAGGAGGAGGAAAACCGGTGAGGCAGAGCGCTGCGTCTCCTCCTTTGAATCAAAAAAAAAAAAAAAAAANTTTTTTTTTTTTTTTGCGGGGAGAGGGGTACAGAGAGACAACATTCCAAAAATTAATTTTAATCTCCAGGGTTCATGCATATTTAATAGCGAGTGCTTGAATATCATAGGGTAATAGTAGTCCGGCGCACATACAGAGGCTGGGCTATGGAGAGAAAATAAATGACCGTGATCGTTATCATGAGCAATAACTCTCTGCACAGCTGCGAAACAAAATAGCCAGAAATGCTTTGATGAAGGAGAGTAGGAGAGGAGGAGGAGGAGGAAGGAGGGGGGGTTCAATTCAATCAATACAGCAGATAATAAAACTTTGAATCCAAACTTTCTCCAACCTCTCCAAAGCCTAAACGTGTAATGCGCACCTATCGGAGCGAGGCGTGTTAAATGATGCCCTTTTAAAAAAAGAAGGCTGGCAAAGCGTGCAGAAAGGCTTTTATTTATGTTGTGAGGGTGTGTGTGTGGAGGAGGGGGGAGGGGGGGTAACAACACCGGTTGCAAATGAAGAATTGTGCCTTGTTGTGCGCCCTCCCTCCCCCCCTCTCCGTGCCGCACTGGTTCCGTCTGGCTCGCCCCTCAGCTGCTGCGTGTCCTGGGATGACCTGTTGATGTCGGCGGAATGGAGGATGGCCCCTGTCACCAAAATATTTAAGTAAGCTCAGATTTTTTTTTTTATTTTTTTTTTCGGGGGGGTGGTTGGGTAATGTGAGGGGGTGCTCGACGAGCGGCGACCGCAGCACGACCACCTCGTCCGCTCGGGCTGTAAGTGTTTTTTGTTGTTGTTGTTGTTTGGTTTGGTTGTTAGTTGTGTGTGTTTGAGTCTCGCTGCGCGGCTCGCAGGAGGATGAGTGAGGTGGATGGAGAGCCGGGGCGAAGCCGAGGCGCCTCACCGGGATGTTAGCTTAGCCGTTAGCCACCTCCTGCCCGGGCCTGCTGCGGGTGAGGCGTTCAGGCGCTTCCAGCCGCGGTGGGAAAACAGAACCACGGAGGCCCCACCTGAGCTCCGTTTCACTCCAGGTGTGAACAGAATGACGCGGGCTGGCGTCTACGCGGTTTTCTGCCTTCGTCGAGCTCCCCATTTCGGCGACGTCGCCTCCTCTCCTCAATCTCTTCCTTCTAACGGACTGGATTTTCTCCCACACCCTTTGAACGTCTCAGCTAAGAGGATCAAGCATGGGTGAAAATGCATAAATATGGAGTGGGAACAGACCAGAATGCATGCGCTGCTTTGATAGGACTGAGCAGAAATTCAGAACCTGCAGCTGTCTTGGCACGAGAGGAGCTGCACAGGTATGCAGGCACAGCAAATGCCATCAGAGGGACTGAGCTGAGTGTCAGGTGTAACATGGACCTAATCGCCCGTAAAACTGAGCAGTTTTCTGATGCAGACTTGGACTGATGGGGAAAGTTTTTTGAAAAATGTCAGGGTAACAACATTTCTTTAAAAAGCGTGGCTTAGATTGAAAAGTCTTCTGTATAAATGTTTCACCTACTTTCCTCTCTAGGCTGAGAAAATGTCACCACAGAGTAAGAGTTTGATTTGCTCATAATGCTGCAGTCTGTATGTTGAAGAGACTATCCCTCTAATCCCTGCTGCCCCTCCTTAGTGGATATAAAGACACACATGAAGGCAAACACACACACACACTCACACAGAGTCACATTCTTTGTGACTGTCAGGACAAACTGTGCAAACACACCCTGCTCTCAGCCTCTGTGTGTGTGTGTGTGTGTCTTCGTGTGCATGCATGTGTGCTCACCGCGGCTCGCCAAACTGTAAACAAGCAGTATTGTCTAATGGCCGTGTGTGTGTGTGTGACTCAGTGTGCCTTTTGTGGGTTTGTTTGAGTTTGTGTGTGTGCATCTGTGTTTTAGTATGAGGGAGAGGGAGCTTGAGTGAGACGGAGACAAAGCAAGCATTTCTCTTTACCCTGGAGCTTGGCGAGGTCCCAAATGAAAGGCTTTGGATATGATGGGGCAGCTCACTCCGGGGGCCTCATCAGTCTGTCGCACCAAAATTGGTTGTGTACCTCTTGCAGGGTGGGCTCCGGTCACTTTATCCCCTCAATAACATAGTGTATTTTGTGTTTATTTGTCTCCCCGTGTGTGTGTGTGTGTATGAGAGCAGCATGTAGTCACGCAGCTCTTTTTGGAGGTTAAGAGTCTCTGCTAAAAGTTATCCACACTTTGGTAGAGTTTCTTACCAAGTCTTATAGGGCACATATTTCTATTTGAAGCGCTGAGATTGCTGGTTCTGTATGTGAAATGCATTCATGCACACATCCAAGTCTTGTGACACGACTGGTACAGAAAAAGAAACATAAATTGAGACATTTGGTGCCATGTGGAACGCATGTGGAAATGACTACAGCAAAGTGTAGGACGGGGGCTAGCTCCTTTATCCCTTTTCTGCTTTAAACCTGGGTGGTTCTAGTCACTTCGAATCCAGGTTTGCATCCATTACAGTAGAATTAGGGTTCGGATCATTGGGTTAGGGCAAAATCAATCAAGATTAAATGGAAATTAAGAGAAAGGGGAATGATGATTTGAATTTATACTGTTTATTGTATGATTGGATGTAATTTAAGGGTGGAAATCTGGTTAAAATGATGGTTATTATTGTTGCAATGAGGGAATAGCTTTGTCTTTGTGTCGTTAGTGTCAACAACGACACAAACGTGGTTATGAATGGCTTCATTTCTTACATTTTTACCTCCATTATTTATAGAGCTACTTAACAAACCAAAACAAATGAACAGGTATGTGGTGGTAATTGCCTGGGCACAAAGTGGCTGAAGAGTTGTGGAAGGACCTGGAGCCGTGGGGTTACGCGTGGTGCATTATGACACATGTGAAAGCTTGGAATCCCCGTGGTGATTTCCAAGAGTGTCACACGTTATACCATTTAAAAGGGCTTTGAAATCTTGCTTCCACGTCATGTGTGTTTCATGTTTGCTACTTTGGCGTAATGTTTCACGTGGTGTTTTCATCAGTTTTTTTTATTTCCCTGTAAGGAGAAAGGAGAATAAATGAATTGCTTCAGCATGGCGCACACATCCTCGGAGTGCAATCAATCCTCATATCTCCAGCGGAAGGAGAGCTAGTTCGTCTTCATTTCGCAGACATATTGTTGAATACAAAGCGAAGGTGCGCACCACGTGGGGTGTGTTTGACTGCAGGTCGAGGTGAAGTGAAACATGCGATGTGGTTTTTGTTCAGGGACCACATGCACTTTCACACGCAGAATAAAAGAATGTGACCCAGTTATTCAAGGAGCTCACGGAAGAGACACAAAAAAAGGCTTTTGCCGAGTTTATCCCTGGAACCACAACTCAACGCAGAGCTCAAGTTATAGGTGGGATTAACGTGATGCAGATTATCCAAGGAACCTGCCAACCTTTCTGCACTGTGTTAAGAGAAATATTCTAAACCCATTACAAAGGCTTATACGTTCCTATTTGTATGTAGTTAACATATTTTTGTTAATTTGAGTGCATGTTCAGGAATCTAACTTGGACCACTTGATTGTGTCTGCTTCCCTTGGAGTCTGCTCTCCTCAGCTTTTTGTCCTCTAACACAGCCGTGCCACATTGCTCCTCCGCCCCCGCACGCTGCCCCTCTGAAGCTCTCCTTGCACCAAAGAGACAGGAACAAGAACAGTTTTTGTCAGTGTCGTCTGCGTATCTGTCCAAGTTCTCCCACCCGTGTGTGGCCTCCGTCCCTGCTCATAAACCGGGCACGGAGCCGCAGAAGCCCATGAATCAAAGCGTTTAACCCGTCGGGCTGCTCCTGCAGGTATCGGCGTGAATAATGTCGCGGCCAGCCTCGCAGCCTTCCTGGAATTCACTGACGTCTGAAAGGTCTCGTCCTAAATAAGAGTTTTGACCCGGCGGTACCATCCTGTGATATTAGCTAAAAGGTTAGCATCAGACCTGGATTCACTTCCTCTCTGTCTTTCTTGTGCTCTTGTTCTCTGTCGGTCCGTTTCGTTTTCTCAGCAAAACCCTTTGGCGGTGTGCGTAGGCGCACCATGGCCCAGACCCTCCAGATGGCGATCCCGAACTTTGGCAACAACATTTTAGAGTGTCTGAACGAGCAGCGGCTGCAGGGCCTCTACTGCGATGTCTCCGTTGTGGTCAAGGGCCACACCTTCAAGGTACTTCTTAGATGTTCAGCTACTATTGTTTAGTTTTCAGCACTGAATCTTACTAAAAACTGAAGAAGTTGGGACCAGTGGGTATCCAGTCTTGTGGCTCTGTGGTAAAAATGTTACATGGAGGATTAATTCCCTTTGGTTTCGAAGAGGTGCCGATATTCCAGGGGATGATCTTTTTTTAATAGATTTTTATTTTTTCCTTACTGTTATGTCATTAAAACCCAATGAAAATAAATCAGGTGATTAATTTTTGTCCTGAGTTTTATCTGGTCTTATGTTCTGTTATTATCTGTTTTAGATTTCAGTGTTTTTTATAACCCAGCACCTGTCAGTGTGTTTGAGTATACCATTAAAAAATGCTATTAATAATCTAACTACATTTAAAAGCTTCTCAGCAAATTGACTGAGCCTAGACTAATATTCCATAAATAATTAGATTTAGATTTTTTTTTTTTTTTTTATTGACCTGTTTTTTCTTTTGGTATTTTTTTCCTTGCAGCTGTTTAACAGAAAGATGACATCATTCAAGTTTATTAGATCTGTTATTTCACTCACTGCTGTTTTCTTGGCTGAAACTGTCCCCTAAAACAGATTTAAAACTCCAAGGTCTTTATTTTCCTTAGTAAAACAAAAGGCTGTTTATTTATTTCATGAATAAAAAGGCAGAAGTCTTGAGTTATCCATGAAAGCATATTTAGTTCCCATTTTTTAGTTGAATCTATGAACGACATCAAAGATAACAGCTTGGCATAAAATTGTATTTTGGCTCCAACAAGAACTATTAGTTGAAAACCTGAAGGATGATGCATCTATCAGGTCTGTTTCGTAAAGATATGATTTCTCCACTTTTCCACTTTCCTCATTTTATAGAATATGCAGTCATGGTCAGGTATAAGAACTGGTCAGAAAACGAGTGTGTGTGTGTGTGTGGGGGGGGTAGAAAGACCTCCAGAAAGCCTGAAGATTAGATCCACTTTCAAAGATTACAAGAAAGTCCGTCTCCTTGGAAGCAGGACATAAAGAATTTAAGGATGCTTTCGTTCATTTTGTAGAACACTGGAATGGTTGGAGTCAATCAAATAAAGTAAAACTCAAATTCTAAAAAGCTCCAATGCAAAACCTTGCCTTCTGTTTATTTCCTTCGCCTCAGGCTCACCGAGCCGTTCTGGCTGCCAGCAGCTCGTATTTCCGGGACCTTTTCAGCAGCAGTGGTGGTGGCGGCGGCAGCAGCAACGGCCCAGGCTCAGGGGGTAACGGCAACGAGACGAGCCCCACCGTGGTGGAGCTCCCGCTGGCTGTGCAGCCTCAGAGCTTCCAGCAGATTCTGGCTTTCTGCTACACGGGGCGCCTCAGCATGACGGTGGGAGACCAGTTCCTCCTCATGTACACTGCCGGCTTCCTGCAGATCCAACAGATCATGGAAAAAGGCACAGAATTCTTCCTCAAGGTAAACGTCAAGAGCAGTAACTGTTGAAGCTGTCAGGTAAAAATAAAGAGGGAATACAGTGTGTTTAAAAATGAAATTGGGGCGAACATTTTCCATAAGAGTATATAGGTAGACTTTTTTTGAAGTTTGGTCTATAACTGACGGAATGTCTCTTTAATGAAAGCCAGAATGCTGTGGCTGTGTATCCTAACATACATTTGATTTGTATTTTTTTTTTGAGGTATCCTCCCCCAGTTGCGACTCCCAGGGCCTTCACGCAGAGGAAACCCCATCATCGGAGCCTCAGAGTCCCGTAACGCAGACCGGTAATGGCGCAGTCCGGCCCCCCTCCAGCCTGACCCCGTTACCCCTTGTTTCGCGAGTCAAAGCGGAGCAGACGGCCAACCAGGCGGAAGTGGCCGCTCCCTATTCCGTAGTTTGTACCCCCGTAGCCAAGCGGCTGTGGGAGGGTGGCAGCAGCCGAGACGGAGGAGGCGGCGGCTCGGGCGGGGGTGGAGGAGGGGCCAGGAAAGCAGCCCGGTACTCCCAGGAGGCGGTGCGAGGCAGTACTATCCAAAGCCCCGGGGCCCTCGGACTGGCCATGGGCATGAGCGCCACCACGACCGGCCTGGCGGGGATGGCGGCCGGCGGCGCGATTAGCGGGAGCGCCAGCACCAACGGGAGCTCTGCAGCTGGGCTCGGCGTGTCGGAGGGTGCCAGCCCCGGCACCCTGAGTACCTACGCCAGTGATTCGCCCATCAGCTACCATGACGATGAAGAGGAGGAGGAGGGGACAGATGAAAGTGCTGAAGAGCAGTACAGGCAAATCTGCAACATGTACACCATGTACAGTATGCTCAACATGGGAGCTGCAGGTAATTTAATTACTGGTGTTCCTCCCTTATTCTGTCTGTGACATGCGCACACATACTATGGAGTCAGAAGCACAAAATGTTACGTATGATGGATAAAACGTGGGCTTACCGTGTTCCTCCAGCTGCTGGCGAGCGGGTCGAGGCTCTACCAGACCACACAGAGACCCGGGGTCGGATGAGAGGCCGAGACCTCACGTGTCTCCCTGCAGAGCTCATCGCTCAGATAGGCAACCGCTGTCACCCCAAACTGTACGAGGAAGGAGATCCTGCCGAGAAGCTCGAGTTAGTCTCAGGTACGCAATTGGTTTATTTCAAAATCCTGCCTCCAAAGAAATCAGTCTTTGGATGGAAATTAAAAAAAAACAAAACAAAGGAGCCAGATTTTTTTTCACAAATTGGAAACAATTTGCCTTCAAAACAGCAGAATTAGGGAGGAGGTAAGGAAACATACAGCAACCACCTACTTTTTATAGTTTTTTTATGTCACAGCCTCTCATTCTTCTTAGAATCAGGCCTGTAATGCGTTAAATTCAGCATCACATGGTTTCACAGAGCTACAGGCTTGTTGAACTTCTTGTAAAACTGCTTCTTAAGATGAAAGGAAACTGAAAATAAATTTTAACACTTTTTTTTCAGGTAAAAATAAAAGAATTGCTGATGTGTTATTAATACAATTCTTTTGCTATTGTATCATTTTTATTATGTACAGAGTATAGATGACAATGGTTAGTGTGGTTTACTCACAGGAACAAGTTCCTGGTTGAAACTTTGGGGTTTTTTTCTGTGTGGAGTTTGCACGATGTGTGGGGTTTTCTCCAGGTGCTCCACCTTCCAACCAAAGCTCACAGACTTGTTTGGTTTAATGGTAAATGGAAATGCAAAGTGGTTTGAGTTTGAGCGTGGCTGGTTGTCTCTATGTGTGTGTGTGTGTGTTGTCCCTCTGATAAACATTTCCTCCCGTCTCAGCAGGATAAACTCCAGCCTGCTGCATCAGGATAATACAGAAAGGAAGGATTAAAAAAAAAAATCAAAGTTTTCTTACAATTCTTATATTTATTGCCCAACACCGAAAAGGTGAAGGCAGATAATGGTTTTGTGTGTGAGTGTGTGTGTACATGTGTGTGTTAACAAAACGTCTCATGAACCATTGGATAAATTTTAATTAAAGAAGTAATCATTTGCTGTACGTTTATAACAACCAACTGACCTTTAAAAATAGAAAAATGGCTGTAATTTAGTCAGTTTTACTGTTATTGAGCTAAAATTTGACATAACATACCCTGAGCGTGACATCTTGTGATGTTGCTACAGGTTGACTCATAACCTGACTTTCATGGTTTGACCAAAATGGCTGCAACGCCATCATTTCTCAAAGTAAGATGGTCTTAGTCTGTAAGGTGGCAGGCGATCGCCATTCCTTCAACAAACGCTAGACCTAAAATTTAAATAAAGTGTTGCTGCTTCATTATAGTCTTGGAAAGTTTTAATCTTGGTTCAGTTCTGAAAAAACGTCTTTACTTTACCCACCATAACAGAAATAAACAGCCAGTGCTGATATGTTTAGGGACGGCTCTGCGGGGACGACGGGGCTTGGCACTGAAGCGCAGGATTGTGTTGCACATGTGACTCACTGGGGTTTATGTCAAAGACATCCTGTGATAATCTGTGCTTTAGCGACGGGCGTGGTCACGCTCCTCACTTTATGGCAGAGTGTAAAAATGTGCGTTTGTGGGTCGAGCAAAAGACAGGAATGTAGAGAGAGGAGGAAATCGACATGCAGCCAGGCAGTCGCTGCCCTGCTGTAAAAAAATATATATATAAAAAGGGACAATGAGCTGCTGACATCAGATAATAACGAGGATTCAAGTGCAAATTCCAACGTAAAACGAAATCATAGCAACAAAATGAATGGAAAACCAAACAAAACAATGGCAAGGAAACTGAATACACTTAAACTCTGACATAAGTCCAGCTTGTTGACACCAACTAAAGCCACAGTAACATGATATGAATCACAGTTGTTGCTCGATAAATAATTTCCCCATTCCTGTAAATCGCAGTAAATCCCTCGACGCTGCTGTTTACTATATGACCCGCAGAACATTAACAAGGGTATAAGAGTCATTTATTAAGGATAGTTTGTTTGTGGCTCGTTTACACTCGTGTACTTTTCTCTGCAGGTACTTCTGTGTATATTTCGCGAGCGCAGCTCATGAACTGTCATGTGAGTGCTGGGACCAGACACAAGGTGCTGCTGAGGAGGCTGCTGGCTGCCTTCTTTGACAGGTTTTTTTTTTCTCTGCCTATTTCTGCAAGTGTTTCATCCACAGTTGGAAGTTTTAATATAGAAATTAAAGTTTATTTTTGTGCTAGCTTGTGAAGGATTTAAAAAAAAAAAAAAAAAAAGCCAGCTATTTCTGCTTTCCTTCTGTTCTGTGTGACTCATTTCCATTCTTTTGGTGCGTCAGGAACACTCTGGCCAACAGCTGCGGGACGGGCATCCGATCGTCCACCAACGACCCGAGCCGCAAGCCCCTGGACAACAGAGTGCTCCATGCTGTCAAATGTGAGCTCACAGGTTTTAACTGCCGGCTTGCTGGTATTTGTCTAAATTTAAATGCAACTAGAGTGGGTAATATACATCAGAAATAGACTGATAAAGGCTTTCCAAGGGCCATAGTCAAATTCCAACTAATACTATAACAGCTTAGTATTCATTCACATGACAGTCTACTAAATTTTGTGGGGAAAAACCAGCAGTGATTGAAGAAATTAGAACAAATGCTTTTGCTGCTGTCAGAATGTCAAGAAATGAAGCGCGTGTTGGAAAATAAAAGCCTTGGGACGTATATAACATACATGTAACACTGATGATGTGTTCTGGGTATGTTTATTACATGTGTTTAAGCTGGAGAATGACATATGCTACGTGGTCGTGGAGTAACAGAACTTCTTCTTGTTGGTGTGGCATTTTGTTTTAACACGTGACGGTGCTGCTGCGTATTTGGGGCGTTCTCCAGCATCGTCTTGTTGCAGCTCTCCTGTGAGTCGCTGTGAACGTCCAAACGTCAGCGTTCTGTCAGCACGGAGCCATCGTCTTGCCTATCATCCTTAAGGTTGCCCTTCTTTGGCAATTTATCTGTCTCCTGGTCTTCAAGTCTGCAACCAGTCCTGACAAAAATGCATGTATATGCTCTCAGTACGCTTATAACTCCACATATACTCCAACAATGCAGTATCTGAACAGCAGCAACTACATGCCATTAGGAGCTACGTGCTACCGAGATGAGAAAGACAAGCAACGTGAGCTCCTTTCACAGACAAACGCACCACAAGTTCACCACAGAACAATGGCAGAGCAGACAAACCACGTTCATAGCGTAGTTTGAGCTCGTGTCGTGTTATTGTTGGGTTGCTGCTCCGTAACTTTCATTATTACGACATTTGTGTGAGGTTTCAAAGTTGATGTGTTCAAGCTATGAAATTTATAGCAACCTGGCATTGCTGGAGATCCCGCTGGAATATCAGAAACATAAAGAGGCCATGTTGTGATGTTATTTTACAGTCATATCATTTTAATATGACAGAAACGAAAGGCAGACACCCAAAAGGTTACATTAAGAAGTGTGATAGTAATGGCGCTCAGAGCCTTTTAATCACCCATATTTTTTCAAAGTTAAAGTCTTACAATTTTCCCTGGTAGGTAAAACTTTGTTCCTTCCAATGTTAGTGTAATATTCCAGTCAGCTTTTCCTGGGATGTGCTGGTGTGCCCAAAAAAAAAACGGCCCTGCCCTGAAAGGCGCCCTCGTGGAGGGAAGGCCCTGCTTGACACAACAACGTAACAACCCTGTGCTGCCCGCAGATGTGTCTGTCTGTTATTCGACTTATTCTGCTCAGACTTGACCAACGTCTATCATTTTTTAAAAATGGCAAAAACTGGTCTAATTAGTCAGCCAGCCAATCAGCCGGTCTGTGCATTCATTCATGTTTTGCGTTTACTGTAAAGCACACTGCTGCAGAAGTTAATTACTTAGATGGAGTAAAAATGGTCAGGTAAGATCGAAACTTTAGGGTCATTGTGTTTGATATTTGTAATCAGAAAGTTCTCACAATTTAGGTCATATTTTTGGTCTGATTTTCTTTATGCAAAGGCCTCATCCTGCAGGGATTTAGACTGTAGGAGTCATCTTTTGGTCAGCATGTCTTTACTCTCATTCAGAAAAAGGAAAAAAACACAGAGACTGTTGTCTTCTGGTTCTCACAGTTTCGCCGCTCCATCTCGTCTGTTACAGTGTTTTTATGAATGCTGCTTGCACTTTAATGTCAGCGAGGCTAATAATAAAGCTCCATGTAAATGCAATTGGCCATAAATTTCTGCATTGCAGTTGTTTTTTTGTTTTTTTTTGCAAACCGTTTTGGCATTTATGAGCCGCACGCACAATCAAAGAGCTGTAGTCACGTCAGTAACTCCTGTTTTCAGTCACCAGAGTTTGAAGCACGCAGCGTCAGATTTTAGGGGCTGTAGTCGTTAGCACAACTAGCCCAACAGATCGTCACAACAGAAGTTGATAAACTAATAAATCATCAGCGAGGTCCGACAACACCACGCATCTCATACATGTCCGGAAAATAAAAGTGGGGAGGCAGAAGTGCATTGGTTTATTTATCTATTTGTTTTTGAGAATTTCCAGTTGGGTAACTGAAAAAAAATTGTGGCACAACTCGAATGTGGAAAAAAAGCTTTGGCTGGGTGCACGGTTAGGAAATGATCATATCCATCAAACCGTTTTCATGCATCTCTGAACTTTCGCGGAGGGGATCTTTTATGCAAACTGTCCCACCTACTTGCACCTTGCATGCTGGTGATGTGCCAAAACCGCAGGGGAGGGAGAAAAAAAAAACCAAACCCACATATCGAGACGAGAAGTCATGTGTAGGCAAGAGGTGCTAACCCCAAACAAGAAAAAACAAAACAAAAAGAAAAGAAAAGGAGCACAAGCTGGGATGTTAATGTCTATTTCAAACAGTCAACAAGAGCTTGGGAGGTATTTATCATTATGCTGTATAATATCATCAACCACAAACATACAGTTGGTGGATAAAGCTAAATTATTTAAAAACGCTGTTCAGATCTTTTGAAATGGGGTTCTGTGGAAATGTTAGGAACAATTAACGTTTTATTTGTAGGTGGCTCTTTGAATGGCCTTAATTTGGAGAAACAGAATTTGGACTCGCTGTTTTAAAACGACTCAGATTTCCAAAGACTTCTTTGTTGTTTATGCAGATGCTGTTTTATAAGCCTTACGCCTCTGTCTACTTTGCATTGCACCTTTATGTAAGATTCTGTTGTTATTTACACCAGCATATAGTGAACTTTCGAACTTCCAGTGCAGTTTGGAGCACTTCTGCGGGAAAATTGCGCCATTTCTCTCAGCTGTGAGGAATCTGAATGTAAAAATTTATTGTAGTTTCGTGACAGAAATCAGCTCTTAAATGTACGTGAACGCTTACGCCCATTTGTGTCGTCTCTCCTCTGTGCCAGTTTATTGCCAGAACTTTGCCACCAGCTTCAAAGAGAGCGAGATGAACGCCATCGCGGCGGACATGTGCACCAACGCCCGCCGCGTGGTGCGGAAGAGCTGGATCCCCAAGCTGAAGCTCCTGATGGCCGAGAGCGACGCCTACTCCGCTTTCCTCCCGGACGGCGTCAAGGCGGAGGACGACGCGCTGGGGGGCGACCCGGGCTTCGACCCCGGCTCGCTGGAAAACGCCGGCGGCGCCGCCGGCATGGAGTCCGGCGGCTCGTCGGGCGAATCTCTGCAAGGCGTGGGCGGGGACGGGGGGCCGTTATTTTGAACGCTCGGCTCGGGGAAGGTGGAAGTCCCTGCGACGCGCCTACCTG